>NC_044005.1:27913362-28213362 GCF_900496995.4 Aquila chrysaetos chrysaetos
GGGCCAACAAGACAGAACTGTATGCTTAAATGTGCATGGGAGAAATACCAAAACACATATTGCAATCTCACGTAGTTCTGGTTCTCTGGCTGTAAGGAAATAGTGATTGAAATGAGGCATCCAGTCATTAGCATTCTTTGGAGAATCATCTTCCATACGATGCTGCTTCTAATGCAGGAGTAGCCTGTCATTTTGGGGCAGGCAGTGCAAACCTATTTCTAGCTCACTGGGCCAAAATTGCATTGACTGTGATTAGGATGCCAATCAGTGCAGATACTCTATGAAAAAAGGGAATTATTTACTAAGTGGAACTGAGTCACTTTACTGTTGCTGCATATTTTAGTTTATTTTTGTCTGTATCTCTAGGGGTGATATTGCAATCAAGAACATTTGCTGACTTGGTGGTCAATGACTAGGCTGACTTACAGATATTCCTTAAAGGCTTTGGGTATTGAGTACCTGCAGTTCAGTCACTAACTTCAGCAGATGAACTCTACCCTCCCTTTAGTGGAAAAAATTAGCCTTTTATTTGTCTTTGCAGTTCTTGAATACATTTGAGCTTCACTTTTTAGCCTTTTACAGGCCAAGATTAGTTAAAGCATAAAGCTGGAAACTGCAGGCCTTCAGCTTGCTCTGTAGTAGATCCTGTTCCTTTTCATCAGCTGGATTTATGCATCTACCTTCGGGACTTTACTGACACTACTAATTTTAGAGTGTTAGTCACCCTTGGCAAATTCTTTACGTTTTGGAGGGAGGAGTCAGAATAGTTCAAACACTTAAAATCATCAAACTCTAGATCATCTTCTGGAGGTGCCATCTCTTGCCATTGATGCTAGAGGATACCTAGGATAATGGGATCAGGTGCTCAGGTCACTCAGCTTAGCGCCAGTTCTGTTCAACGTTCCTATGAATGAGCTTGCCCAGTTCCCTGTTGGCAGTTAGGCAGTCTGGCTCTCTGATATCCCAGTCTGTCTTCTTCCTTGCTGTTTTATAGGTTTTGCTCAAAGATTCCTAATGCACAGGTGGAAAATACTGAGTCACTTTAGCAGTATCACCACAGCTGTATCTCTGGGGAGAAAAATGAAAAATTGAATCATTGTACTTCAGTTGCCAACACCATCTCTCTAAACAGTTGTCAACAGAACCCAGTGTTATTTACTATTAAAATTTTTAGATCAATTTGTGTCCTGAAACACCACTGTGTGGTTACTGCTGGTAAATTTTGGCTTCGTAATAAGTAATTGTGTGATATTTGTTGTGTCATAATGGTTTAACATATATACACCACTGTGGCTTATTGATCCCTTTTCATTAGAGGAGAGTTTTGGCAAGTGAAGTGAGGGTTATTAATGATATTTTCTGTGTTTCTTCTAAGTAGTTCATTGGAAAAAAATTGAGAACTTGCTGAGAAAGTAATAATAAGCAAGACATTTTAATGAGGCTATGGATATGTATAGCTTCCTCAAACATTCACAAGTACAAAAAAGTAAGTTCAACTTGTCATAGAATTAGTTCTGCAGGAGAACAAATGCATGGGCATGTTTCAATATCTGCTTTAACAGATATAGTTAAACAATTTAACTATTGATTTGTAAAGGCACAGGAGGCTGAAAGATTTGCACATTTCACTATGTATCAGGAGCAGTTCCTGAATCTAAACAGAAGGAATACTTAGCAAATGCATAGAAGGGAAGAGAACAGCAAAATCTTAGTCCTCACTTGGCCAAAATGTTTAGAGTTTGTCATGGGAGTGGTAGTTGATGGAAAAAATAACTGGTATTTTGTTCTTACACTTTTGTTCTGAGGGAACAAATAGATTATTTTTAGGAGATATAGTAATCTATATTTGATGTCCATCACTGACTTTTTAAAGCTCACTGAATTTCACTTTATTGGCTTTATACATATGTTAGAAATACAGTATTGTGTTTTAAATCCCCCAAATGATCATTATAAGCATAGTTTCTCTCTCACAGCTAAAGCATGCAGTATATTTTAGCATATATATATTAATCTCTATTTAGTCACACAACAAAATATCTACTTTGTAGCAACTGTATTGTATGGTAAATTCTTTGCAATTGTGCAAAATTTGAATTGGTTTGCTATTGGCTTATAAAATTATAGATTAATGATTTCACACACTATTTATTACCTGCTCAATCCATGTCAGTCTTTAGAATAGAATACATTCTCTCTGAAGGTTAAATACAAGTTAAAGCCTTTTTCGTTTGAAATTACATTTTGTACTGTCCACTACTTTTATCTGGATAAATATAATTTTCTTACTGAATGTAAAAAGATTTTTTTCTTCTCCTTGTAACAATAAAATGCTGGTTAAAACCAAAGAAATTTCAAACTTTTCTTTTTGCTATTATCGCCCTCTGGAAATTCAGCACTTTCAAAGTGATAAATTTAATCCTACTTTTATAAAAAATATTTGGACGGGTGGCAAGAAAACATTTTCTGTTTTATGGTGAGGGCTGAATGTCAGTAGTGGCAGTATATGACTTTTGATTTATAACGTGCTTTTGGCTACTCTAATAAACTCATATTCATTTTTTCCCAATGTATTCACTATACGGAACCAAATGATTTGATGCTTTGATCACTTACCTTTGACCTCTAATGCTTCCATCAAGAAAGAACACATAGATTTTTTTGAGGCTTCTGAAAGTGAATGGGTCACTTGCAATGTCTTTTTATATGCCTTCTCTTTACACATACATGAATATACACACACACACAAGTGTACATAGAAAGAAAAATGCTATTATAAAAGCCATAGATGAGAAAGTTACTCCACAAAGTTCCTATTAACTCTAAGATGAATCAGTATTTTACCATTTATTGGAAAAAAGTTAGGGTAACAGCAATACCAAAGATTAGAGCTTTTAATGACTTTCTCATTCTGTACACATGGCATTAAAAGACAATTTAAGCTATTATGCAATAGCCAAAATTGAAATTGCAGAAATGCTGTGAAAATGCTGAGAAAAATTCTCTGCATATGTGACAGAGGTCTTCACTGAATTTATACTCACCTTAAACTAGAAGACAGTCTTGTATTGGGAGCAGGGTTTCTGTTGTAGGAGAAAATTCAAAAGCACCTCCTAGAAATAGTACTTCTTATGACCCAGTATTTGCAGAATAATTAAATATTCACATAGTATCACTGTGATTCATTTTATAATGGATGCCTTTATACTGGTATGACACTACTGCCCACACATGGATCTCTGCATATATTAATAGGTTTACTAATGATTTAAAAAACCATCTAATTTTTAGCTCAAAGAGGAATTCTGACATGTCTGAAATTAAAACCAAGTATTTTATTTACTTTGGTAGAGCCAAGAATTAATATCAATTATTATTTAGTAATGTTATTCAGTAATTTGGGGGGGGGAATAATAATATGGACTGTCCCTTGTTTTTATAGTTATTCAATCTTGTAGCTCATCTTTACTGATGTAAGAGTATTGAAAAGAAAACCTTACAATACTAGAAACGAGAGTCCCCTTACCTGTGTAATCTATTCTTAGAATTTGTCAGGAATTTGCATAACAATTAGAGGAGCAGATGCATCCAAACTGACAGCAAGAGGCTAGTTCATAGAAATGCATCAGATGGCATTTAAAAAAATGCTAATACAAAGCAATGTCCCTAGGCCCTTATTTCCGGATGCTCAGTACATCACTGCAGTCATTTATACTTGCATTAAAGCTGGAAGGTTGAAGGGTATTGCCAGCTTGAGTCTTCCTGATTTTGCTTGTGACCAAAGTTCTGTTTCCAAATGCAGAATATTGTGTTAGTTTTATTAATGTTTTGTACTTCTTTCTACACTAAAAAAAAAAAAAAAGTGGAAATTTGAATAATTTACTGCTTGAACATCTTTATAATTAGCAAATCAATTCTTTTCATGAGTTTTGCTATGTTGCAACTTCAGCATAAATTCATGGCTGTAGAGAAGTTCTCTAGTCTTCTTCACTTTACGTGTCTGTAAGGTAATAATAGTCCTGAATAACCACAAACTTCAACCGCCACCCACCTTATATCCTTCAACCCCTGCCCACCTAATATCCCCAAACCTAAAATTCATTAAGAACATGTTCATAAGTGAAATAATTACAAGAAAGATGCAAGTTTGAGAAGTCTGATTCTTAGCCAGCAGCTGTAAAGTTCATGCAGGAAAGCAGCTATTTTTATTTTAGTCTTGCTTTGAAACTCATGCAGTGCATTATTAAACATACTAAAGGGTTAGATGAAAAAGTGAGGACTTCCTCCAGGGTGTCAAGGTTTGACCACACACGAAAAGAAAGTAGGTACTTTTAACATTAGGAATATGTTAAACTAAACTGTTCAGGAGCTTATTCAAAATACTGGATGCTCAGTTTCCAACCTTTGGCTACTTCCCTTTTTGCTCCATATATAGCTTCCATTTTTGCTCCTTAGAGATTTAGCAAGGATGTGATATATTGCATCAAAAAAAGCATGCACTACACTGTTAGCTTAGGCTGGGAAATAGCTCCATGTTGGAGGTGCAGGAAGAGCCAAAGGAGGAGGCTGGGAGGGAAGCACATTTAGCCACAGGCAGAATTTACTTTGCACAAAGGTAAGTGAAGGCTGTTTTTCCTCTCATGATCCAGCTTCTCCCATGCTGTGCAAGTTACAGCTACAGGGAGTGTTTCACTTAATCTCTGTCTTGCTCTCTTGCACAGACCTGGTTCATTTCTCTGCCACAGACAGGTAATTCCAGTCCTCACTGATTCCTTTTGCTCTGCTCATTAGTCCTGCACTGTCTGATGATCCACCTTCCCAAAGCTATCTTCCTGTGAGAAAACTATTATTTTTTTTTCCTTAAGAGAGAAAAAGGCAAAAAGAAGAAAATGCTTTCCTTTAGTGCCTGAATTCCTTTAGTCTGAGGCTGTGACTACCAACACTGATACCACGTCACCTCACCAAATGCTGTCAAAATGCTTCCAGCTGACATGTCATTAGGTTGTGATTTTGTTTGACAAAATCTTAATCCCATTTCCTGAGGTGAAAAGTTCCATGTCCTATCCTTCGTATAGCCAATTCTCTAATTCTTTTAAACTTTGATGTTTTGTGGAGCCACTGCTTCATTGTCAAAATATCCTGTTGAGCCTGGTGAAAGCTGTACTTGCCAATGAGAGTTAACACTTCACATTATTTTTTTCTTTTTCTCTTTATAGACAGACCATGTAAGATGCAGGGGTTTTATGAAATCTTTTCTTGTGTTCTTTGCTTTACATAACAAGACAGGGCAAAGTTAATAAAACAAAAAACCAAAACCCAACATCAAAAAAACAACCCGTGTAGATTTCAGGAGGGAAGATCTAAATGATCAATATTATACATCAGGATTGACATCTGACATCTTGTTCAATAATTCTTTAGCTAAGGGCTTGAATAGACACAGAGTTCTTCTTATACAACACCAGAATTGAACTCACAAATCTTCTCAGAAAGAGAAGAGAAAGTGATTGCACTTCCAAAAAAATCAATATCGTGTTAAGTCCCATATCTTTTGAGAAAAGTATCCTTCTACACATATCTAACTTTAGATCATAACTTCATAACAGTCATAATTCTAGGATTACTAACAACTGTATTTAAAACTGTGTGTTTGTTACTTTTTCATTTACTTTTTTGTGTCCTGTTGGATTTGGATTAAGGGCTGACATGATTAGTATCACTTTTTCTTATTGTCAGTTTACATTCTATTTTAGTGCATGAAAGCTGAAATGAGCCTTCTTTTGCTTAGTTGGAATAATGCACGAATTATTGGACTTCAGATCTTTCAACACCATTTTTCTTAAATATTTAGCCATATCAATTTTTATAGTATAGTAGTGAAGACAAAGTAAACATTGTTGATTTAACTTGATGAGTTTACTTTGATTCTTTCCTGACATTTCATAAAAGCAATGAATTCCACAATGCACAAAAAAAAAAAAAGAAAAAAATTAATAAAAAAATTGGAGAATTATATGGAAATGATCAATTTGCTACTAGGTGGTTACAGTCAAGGTCAATGAATTCTTGCCAAAAACCAGACAGCAACTGCAGGCAACTACCTCCTTTGGAGACAAAGTAATTTCATTTTATGTGCCTGGAAACTTAGGTATAACATAGGTTACATCCAACTGAAGTGAAACTGAATATTAAACCAGCCAGAAGAAAGAAGTGAAACATATGTGTTTGCTTTGGACCAGGTGTGAGTCTCTAGCTCCTTGTTTTACCTCCCATCCCTTGTCCATGGATTTATAGGTTCTATTTTATCATCACTGACAGCAATGTTGTTCTGTTATTATTGCTCCTATATTGCCTATTTAGTGACAGTAATTATTGTGTTCTTTAGCTTGGTGGAAGACAAGAAGAAATGTAGAAACATTAGCAGGTGTGCTTTAGAGGAGAGCTGAGATTGGGAGAGGAACAAAATGCCTTCTTTTCCTTCTCCTCTTAAAAAACCTGGCAGATGGGAAGGTGTTTATTATCATTCACTGTAGTGGCCAGTCTGTTATTAAAATAAGTAATTAAAATGGTCATCCCACTGCAGTATGTCACAAAGTGTTTGCACCTCACAGTGAAGATGACAGGGCAACATGAGGCACACTAAGAGCTCTGTGTGTGTGAGCATTGTAACAGTTACTAGGCAGAAAGGTCTAATAATTTCAGATATTTTCAAAATCTGTTTTGAGGGGTATTTACTTTCCATACAGAGTCTTTTCTCATGATGGCTACTCTTTCCTGTAATGTCTCTTGAAACTGGGGAGGCAGGGGGAATCTTTTTAACCTTATGTATATTAGAAACAAGAAATTGAACATTTTTTAATATTTCATCCTTCTTTATCAAGGTTAATAGCAAGAGTTTTCAGAGCTTGATCCATATTTCTATGTTCTGACCCTGCACAGAACCTGCACTTTCATCTTTTCATATGCAGTTCTTTGCAGGGATGGGTAATGACAAAAAATTGTATCCACGGTACATTGCAGAGTCTATTTCAGTGCCTGTAATATTGATTGATGCAGGTGAGGAACAGTTCCATGACCTCTAAAGAAATAAAAGCTTGAGTTTTTACAATTTGGGATAAAGAAAAATGGACAGTAGAAGCCTCAGAGATTCCATGAATCATGCACAAAGAAGGAGCTGTTGCACATGCTCATGGGAAAATAGATGTGTAAGAAGCTCTGGCAGAATTCATCTGGTGCGATGTACAAAACTAAGCAGTTAAGTGACAGAAAGTGAAGCCAGCTCTCTGGTTGATTCCCTGGCATTGAGTGATGGCTGTTTCAGAAATAAACTGTGAAAACATTCTGGATGAAGAAAGGAGCAGTCAAAAATCTGAAACTGTGATGGACAAACAAAGAAGACTCAGACTAACCTTAGTAGCTTCAAGTACTGGTGCCAATGAAAAAAAAAGACCATGGGCAGGATTATTTTTGCTAATAGCTAATCCAAAAGCAGTTGATGGCACTTAATCTAAGAGTTTATTGCAAAATGTGGTTCTGGATATATTAATATGCTTCCCTTTACTCCAAATTCCAATGGTTATTAGGAAAGGGACATAATCAAGTGTGTGCTGAAAGGACTGTAGAATTGCTACTATCTATAGCTAGAGCTTTTAAATTACAAAGGCACCTATGACATTTGTCTGTTAATGAGATTTTGCCTAATAAACCAAAATCAATTCCTGCATGGTAATTGCTGAGATGAGCCATCAAAGTTTGTCCAGATGCTTAAGTTCTCTTTAGGTACATAATCAGATAAGATGGCTTTATCTAACTCAGATATACATAATGCTTTTATTTTACATATCTGGTAGTATTTTCAAGACCAGTTTTCACTCAGCCATAACAAGGCGCAGTTTCCATGTCTGTGATGAAACTTAATTTCATTTTATAAAGCACCTCTGCTGTTTAGAATTCATGAATTTCAAGCTATCTAATTTCCTCCTACAATATGGGGAACAGGCTTTGTGGAGAAGGAAGAAAATTTCACACTTAACTTGACTTTCAACAGAATTTGGTACTCTTGCACAGTATTCCCATAAATGAGTTATAGGAAGATTAGCGAACTGGAGTGGGTAAACAAGTGGCTGAAAAGTCATACTGAGAGAGCTATCTGTTCACAAACTGAAAAGATGAGTAAAGTGAAGTTTCTCAAGGTCAGTATTATTTGTTATTTTCATTAAGGATTTGGACAGCAGAATAGAGAATGCCCTTATTAAATTTTCAGCCAAAACCAAACAAGGGCAGGAAGACTACAAGCACTTGGGAAGATTAGAATGTGAAATGTTGATTGATTGGAGCAATGGCATGAGACAAACATGATGCAAATCAGTTAGAGAAGGGGCAAAATTCCACACATGAGTATAATCAGCTATGTGCATGCAAGATGGGGAATGCTAGAAAAGTAGAAGTTCTAAAGAAGAGAACCTGCAGCTTTGAGAGGATCAAAAACTAAGTGAGAGACAACAGTGACTTGGTGCCCTGCCTTGTGATAAAAAGCAAAAGGTTTAAACTGAAGCAGGGAAAATGTTTGCTACACTGTAGAAAAAAGATTTCAAAACACTAAGGATAATCAAGCTCCAAAACAGGATGGTTGTCACTGGAGATTTTTTGGTATACGTTGACAAATAAAGTACAGCTGTAGTTTAAAGGCTCATTAACAATACCTGTTTTCTGTGGTTATCAATCAAGCTGGTATTTCTCTGTAAATGCTGTTCATAGTGTTAAATATGTGTTCTCCTGGTCTGTTTATGATGAACAAAGGACAAATTAGATCCCAGTACATGAAGCAACATATCTGGAACAAGCATTTTGTCATTATTTTAAAGATAACTGGTAAAATACTTTGATTTGACATTTCATATATTTCTGAAATTTTTTAGTATAAAGATGAAAAGTTGGGAATGGTAAAACTGGCTCATAACATCTCTAGGTACTTGGTCCCATTGTTGTTGCACCTGTGGATGTTGTATGCAATTGTCAAGTGTATCTGTATGGAACCTATAAAACAGGTGAGTGAGCTATAAGGACAGCTCCAATTAGACATGCAAATAGTTTTAATGGAGTCAGAAGAACTGGTTCAAATGAAAAGCCATTAGTAGAGCTTAGCTCTGAATTCTGGTGTTCTAAGTCTCAGAAAAGCTCTTACACCACAAATTCTTTCTGTCCCCATTATTAGAATTGAAGGTTGCTTTCTGACATGGTTAGATGATGCTTAAGTATTAACAAGCAAGGCACTGTAAAAGGAAATCCTGTGTAGCTGGATTATGACTGCTGAGAAGAATTCCTGATATTTACAGGGATATTTACAGTCTTCCCCTTCAGTAATCAGTTTAAGTTAATGAGGTTTTTTGGTCTGCTGATGTTTGCAGAAATCCTGAAAAAAATTAAGCATAAGTTTACTTTTTCACATGCCGAGCACAATGAATAGAGGTGAAGGAATTTGCCCATTGTTTTCAATAAGGATTGAGTTGGGATATGGGAGTAGTTCCGCTGTCTTTGTGTATACATGTGTGTGAAGCTAAGCATGCAGGCAAGTCACAGCCAAAATTGCCTCCTGTATTCACTGTTGTGAAAGGAAAATGGAGAATGCCCACACAGTCCTTTTAAGATTATACTTTAAGGGTTTAGACAGTTGTGAAAAAGATGGAAAAGCAAATCAAGAGATTATCATAGGTATAATAAACATTCACATGTAAAATTGGCAGGACTTTTTTCTTCCAAAAGGAACTCCATCTTTCTCCCTACTCTACTCTATTCTATTTTTGTTTGCTTCAGATACAAAATGACCTAATTATTGGTGTAGGTGAAAAAGAAAGGCATTCAGAGTCATTTCACATAATGACTCTAGGCACTAAATACTTGATACTTTATAGTATCAAGCAAACTTACCTAACAGGCTACTTACAGTAAAATATGGGTGTGAGCTATGTCCTACCCTTGGCCAAGACAAGAAGAGTTTAATTAACTGCTCTGGGAATAGGAAAGAGGACCAGCCTTTTCCTGTAAACACTATCCAGTGCTCATGTTCTAAAGGGAAGGCATTATTGCGTTGGCTAATTAGGAACAGGAAACAAAAGAAGGAAGCCAGCTAAATTTGTGTTTGCACAGGAATGGGCAGCAAAATCTCTGTAACTAATGATGGAAGATATAAATGTTGCTCTCTTTAGCTGCAAAGTTTAAGTTTGTCAGGAGATGTAATTTGGTCATAACGAGTAATGACCTGGCAAAAAGAAAAAAAGAATATATAATCAGGTCTTAGAAAAGAAAATATCTGTGTGTTCATTTGGCCCTGGAGTAAAGACCTGAGGCTGGTTGAGGGCGTTTTTTGGTAATGTTCTTGTTTGTTTCTCTTCAAACTACATTTGTATGCCAAGAGCACAACTGCTTTTCTTCTCTGTCTGTAACTCTAAAGGTTGAAGTACACAGTGTGTTCTCTGCTGAACGTGGAAGCATTGTGCATGCTGGCATGTGATTTAATGCAGAAATATTTGAGGGATTTATGAACTTGCTCGGCAGCTGAAGAAAAGGATTTTGGAGGAAGGCATACTCATGTACGCAGAAATCCTTGTGCTGCCCCTTTTTATTTTCCTTCATTAAATAAAAGCTTTAAGATACATGTTTCAGTCTTAGTACTTTGAATAATAAGAAGCAGTAAGATTAAATTTCTCTTTCCCTGACCACTCCCAGGTCACGTTACACTCTGGTGATATTGTCAGTAGATCAGTGAATTGGCCAGTCTACCAAGTCTTCATCCTAAATCCTCCAGTGGCCCACTCTTAACACTTGAGGATGGAGTCCTGTTTAGCTGTACACATCCTGGTGGAACTGGTGACTGGAGGACTTGGTGGAACAGTCCCATTGATTCTAGCAAAGGAAGGGAGATTGTATCTCAAGAGGCTATACTATGTCTTGCAGAAATGTTTGGATGTCAGGAATCCTTCACAGCTATTTACTCATTTACTTTCCTTTCCATATCATTCAATGTAATATGTAACTGAGAGCAGCTTGGCTAAGATTAGGAAGGCAAATTTGTTCCAGCTAGGTACAGTGGGTTGTTCAGCTGTATGAAGCTATGGGTGACGCAAAAGGCAGTCACCTCTGATTGTAATAATACAAGTTGCTGCATGTTAATATTATACTGGAATAGGTGTTTGAGCCCTGTGGTGTGATTAGTGGTTTTAAGGGAGCAAGTAGTTCTTGTTGAGTTGCTAGGGTAGTTTTGATGCTGGTGACTTCATTACTTACCTTTCTAATTTTTCAGAAGTTTCCCATTCCACAAAGGTGATGGAGTGCTTCCTATTACAAATCACCTAGCTAGCCGCAGCTTAGTGCTTCAGATGGGACTGGAGAGAAGAGATACAGAAGCTGATCCCTTATCAAAAGACTGATGGCTCATTTCAGTGAACAGTAGTCAGAACATGCCTCTCCTGCAGAACTGATTTATTTTGATGGGCCACCCTGATAGGCTGGTAAAAACTGTGGTCTGTTTGTCAACGATGCATAGCAATCATTGATCTTCTACAAGTTATATTCTGCACACTGTGCATAACCCTTGAAAATAGTCTCCTTTTGCCTGCAACAGACAATGTGAAAGAAATTGAGTGAATCAGTACCAGACATTTTAGAACAAATCTGTCACCATCTAAAAGGTAGCAAAGAAACCTTTCTTGTCTCTCCTGACAACTGAGGACAAAAGGCTGGTTGCATAGAAGTCGATATACTACCAGCTACCTTGCAGAGCTTTTGTTTTTGTGAAGAATCTCAGACTTGTTTTCCAGAATTGTTTTCCTCTTGCTAATTAGTTTTTTTCTGTGTAAAGCTGGCAAAACATCCTAAGTGTGTAGGATGGGGAAAACAAATTAAGACTTCTACATGTTTACAAATAGGCAAAATCAGATCTGATGATGAGAAAAGTACGGTTCTGTTCATTAATAGTCCTACTTCCATTCTGTTAACTGGCCTGTTTTCTCAAGTTGTCATAGCTGAGATGAGGTTCTTGACAAAGTTTTCTCTTCCAAATTTGTTCAAAACATTTTTTTGTCTTAAGGTTGCATTTAACACAAGTGATACAAAAAGGAAATAGCTCAGTGAGCAGCAGTGGTTTCAGATCCATAGCTTGTAAACAAAAAACACCTGGCTGACATAACGTGCAAAGAATACAGTTGCTGAATGAATGATTCCATTAATTGGGCAGTTTAGCATTAGTGGCTGTCTTCTGTGAAAGTATTATGCAGCAATCACAGTACAGAACTAGCAGATGGCAACTCTGGAGCAGGATTGCCCAGAAAACAAACCAGTTTTGTTAAAAATGGTGAGGTTTTGACACTTCTTTGGTACATTGGAATGAAAATGATACTTTCAAAATGTGAGCATTAAGGACCTGAGGGACTGTGTGAAAATTTATTTGTAGTTTACACTAGGGAATAATTACATGGAGAACGATGGTGGGGAGTGTCTCTTAATTGCTGTTGAAAGTTGTTCACTTTGTATAAACTAACCATTAATTTTCTCACAGAGAGAGAGAGAAAATGTTTTAATGATAAAGCAGATGAGGGCCTGGGTCTCCTTGGTTCTGGGGGATTGTCCTGGACAGCAAATTTACCAGCTGAGGTGAACAAGCCTCTCTTATTTTTTAATAGAGCTCTCATCAGGAATCTGAAATCTTTCTAACAAAAGTTTAGCTACATCTCATACTGCACTTTGAAATTTTGGATTAGTTTGTTTGTAGCGTTGGATTCAAAACTGTGAACAACACTGCGAACAGGCATTTTAACAAGCATTGCTGTAAAATTAAAGAAATAAACTACAAATATATGATATGTAGTTGTGAGTTGTTAGTCTTCCAATTTTCTGTTCTGTTCTGTTCTTTGCAAACGCTTTGATTTCATTTATAAGTTTCCAAATAAGGATTACCTTCCCCCTCAAAAAAAATCAGAGTGAACCAACTTTGGCAGTCCCAGAAGCTGGATCTGCAAGGACCACCAAACGCTCCATAGATTTGCTTTCTGGCACAGAACTAGGTAATTTCATGGAATCTTTTCTGTTTTATATCTCTTTTTGGACATAAAAGTGATCTCCATCCCAACAGCAAAGCTCTCCAGAGCTTTGTTGTTGGCTTCCACAGTGCCAGGTTTTCACTATTGTATGTTTTTGTTGTCTTGCCAGATGCCAAATGAGCGAGCCAGCCACTGGTAGTGACTTTGGACCTCTACCATTAATTCCATTAACTTTTGATTTTTGAGCTACAGATTTTGTTGTATTAGTTAATAGGTTATAGCAGACTAGTGCACCACTATTAGTGTCTTCTGGAATTTTACAGGCATGATGACACTTCTAAATGCAGGCTCATTTCTGTCAGGCTTATGACTACCAAACATAAGCAATTTAATATCTATCTGAATTGCAAACACTTGTGACTGTTCTGATCCATTGTTGATGAAATGCCACTTTCTGTTATCCATAAGAAATGAATAGTTATACAGCAAAGATTTACTGGTACTCAATGTCTGAATTCTGAGGTGACTGCTCATGTTTATATCTTTATGTTGTGATCCTGCCAGTTTTCTTCTTCAAGGTCTTAAAATGAGTGAATTTTCCAATAGCCTAAGATTGAATGTTTATAGGCGTGAAACAGTCATTAGTGTATTTATGAAAAAGCAGTTCAGAATGGAGCAAGCACAGAATCAGCTAGTTTAAAATCTCCTATGTTGTATATGAGTTTTGCAATATTTGCTTAGTGCTAATTCTGATCAGTGTTTCAGAACCGTGATTTACAGATCACTCCATAACTTTGCACAGTTGGTTGGACCTGCCTATTTATTCTAATTTTTTTTGTTTCCAGTCCCAAGGTGACCGCACACTGCACATTGATTAGAACCATACAGCACTTCTAATAGAATGTCCCATTGCCCTGGCAGGAACAAGCACTGCTGTACATTTGCATGGTTCTAATAGTAAACATTGTTCTTAGCTACACTATTCAGGATTGAGGTTGGCACAGGAAAATGAGATACAGGCCTGAAGTCTGTTATGGGTTTTCACTGTCAATTTACCCATCTGTTGTGGCTTTTCAAGGAGGAAATCTCCAAGGATCTGTTTGGCCATGCAAATTGGTATAGAATTGATTTTGCAGTTTTCAGTTGCTATTTTAATGGTCACTGTCCATCACAAAATAATTAAAAATGTTACTAAAACAGTATATTAAAATGTAAATTGCTGGAGTATAATTAGATATTTGGAAATTGTACTTCTGTATAAGTAAAGGCTACTGAATATAATTTTTTTCCTTGAATTCTTTCAGATATATTTCATTTTTCTTCATTATTTAACATCACAAGTAATTCTGACTTCTAAAAGGCTTTATTTATGAAATGCATTTCTCTGAGTTAAGTATTATTTTGCAATGTGTTGTATGTATGGTATATCGGCAGCCATTCAAGGTTAGAGTAAAGCCTTTTTATGTAAGAATGTCAGAAGGCACAAGATACAAAACATCATTTAATATATGCTGCAATTCAGCAGCATTTCAATGATTCTCACCACTGAAGGGAAGAAAATAACTCTGAGCACAAATCAAGGGCTCTTTATTTTGCCAGTATTTTTGCAATGTTGCATTTTGAAGTTACCTATATATTCCAACATTCTAACAGTGACTGAAAGGGCAGCTAAAGTCTGACAAGTAATTTTAGAGCAGAAAGATATGTGATAGGCTACCTGGCATAAGGACCTCATACAGAGGTGTAGAGCTAACTTGTTGACCACATCTGGATTAAGAATGGAAGAGGAGCCACAAAGGGTCAGTCTGGAGGTCAATCCATCTAGCCCAGCATCCTGTCTTTGACAGTGACCAAAAGCAGATGCCTAGGGAAGAGTATAAGAACAAGGCAAATAAATATGGTCCCCACAACTATTCTGGCATCCAGTCATTTGTAGCTCAAGGGCTTGTGGAGACAGCTGTAGTTTATTTTATAGCACTAGCAGATATCTCTTCTGTGAACTTTGCTAACTTCTCCTGGAAACCCCATAAACTTTTACACTGTACAGCATCATGTGGCCAGCAGTACCGTAGCTAAACTGCTGGCTGTATGAATAACATCTCTCTTTGTTTTGGACTGCCTTCCTCACAGTTTAATTTCACATCCCCAGTTCTTTTCCTGGAAGAGATAATGGCCAATGAATCCATATACAACCTCTCCATGGCACTTCTGACCTGACAGAACTCTGTCATATGCCCCTCAGTCATTTCTTTTTCACTCTCAAGAGTCCTAGCCTACTTAGTTATTTTTGATGCAGAAGCTGGTCCATATCTTTGATTGTCCTTGTGGTCATTTCTGAAACTTTTCCAGCTCTACTATAACCTGTTTGAGATGGATAGCCCAGCACGACATGCATTATTCAAGATGGAGGAGAATTATGTATTTATAGAGTGCCTTAATGACATTCTTTATTTTGACATATCTTTCCTTGTAGTTCCGGGCCTTCAGTTTGCCTCATAAGCCTCTGCTGAGCTCTGAGCTGTATTTTCATTTTCACTCCTCAGTGGGAATGACCAGCTCAAAGCCCACCATTGTGTACGAGAAGTTAAGGCTGGGTTTTTTCCCCCGTTAACTACATCATTTTATGTTCATCTATGCTGATATTTTTTTTGCTATTCCACTGGCTGTTCACTTTGTGTCATAAATCCTTGTGCAATTCTTTGTGTTTCACCTTCAGTTTTACTTTAACCAGAATAAGTTACGAACCCCAGCAAAATCTGTGTCCTCACTGCTCACTCCTTTTCCAGACTGTTTATGAATATGTTGCACAATGCACAACCCATCACTTATCCTTCTTGAACTCCATTCGAGACCTCCTTCCACTGTAAGGACTAAGAATTTGTGCCTGTCATTCTGTTTCTTGCTTTTTCTTTTCTCTCTCTCTCTTTTTTTTTTTATTAAATTGTTTAGCCATTCAAGGTCCTTCCATTTTATTCCATGGCAATTTACCTTCCTCAACAGCCTTTTTCAGATAACTTTGTCAAAGTCAACAGGATTTCCTTTATGCAAGTCCCTAGCAACTCCTTCAAAGAACCCCAATGAGTTTGTAAAGCAGGATTTCTTTTCACAAAAGCTGTGTTGACTTTTCCCCAGTGTATCATAGTTATCCATGAGTCCACTAGTTCTAACCTCCAGTGAAGTTTCTAATAATTTGTCTTATAAATACATCCAGATGTTGGCAAAAATGCATGTTAAAAATGTGTCCCATTTCCATCAGGGCTCAAGGGCAAAGGAAAAGAAACACAACAGTGTCGTGGTTTAACCCCAGCCAGCAACTAAGCACCACGCAGCCGCTCACTCACTCCCCCCCCACCCAGTGGGATGGGGGAGAAAATCGGGAAAAGAAGCAAATCCACGGGTTGAGATAAGAACAGTTTAATAGAACAGAAAAGAAGAAACGAATAATGATAATGATAACACTAATAAAATGACAACAGCAATAATGAAAGGATTGGAATGTACAAATGATGCGCAGTGTAATTGCTCACCACCCACCGACCGGCACCCAGCTAGTCCCCGAGCGGCGATTCCCCGCCCCCACTTCCCAGTTCCTATACTGGATGGGACGTCACATGGTATGGAATACCCTGTTGGCCAGTCTGGGTCAGGTGCCCTGGCTGTGTCCTGTGCCAACTTCCTGTGCCCCTCCAGCTCTCTCGCTGGCTGGGCATGAGAAGCTGAAAAATCCTTGACATTAGTCTAAACACTACTAGCAGCAACTGAAAACATCGGTGTTATCAACATTCTTCTCATACTGAACTCAAAACATAGCACCGTACCAGCTACTAGGAAGACAGTTAACTCTATTCCAGCTGAAACCAGGACAGTATCCACCCCTTATTCTATACCATTGACGTCATGCTCAGTTCCCATACCTTTAGTTACATCCTGGTCAGTCATTATCAGCTTTTCCATCCCTTTGAGACATATGAACAATGATATATATATATGTATACATACACAGAGATATCATCCCTTTAGTTTATGTGTTATGTTCATTAAATGTTCGTTGAGTTTATTTAGTTCCTGACTCGAGGCTCCATCTGTCATACCAGTCTTTCTGGGCAGGAGGAATGGTGCAAAGTCCTCTCAGTCGGTAGAGCAGAGTTGGGCTTCAGTGCAGTGTGACGAGCAG
Source organism: Aquila chrysaetos chrysaetos (assembly GCF_900496995.4). Taxonomy (NCBI): domain Eukaryota; kingdom Metazoa; phylum Chordata; class Aves; order Accipitriformes; family Accipitridae; genus Aquila; species Aquila chrysaetos. The sequence continues at coordinate 27,930,571 of NC_044005.1, forward strand.
TTGACATTGGACGCAGCAGGAGGATGGTGTGCACCATTGGATTGTTGCATGCTGGAGTCAGTTCTGGTTCCATCACTACTGCGTTTCATTCAGTTTTATCACAGTTTTTCTTGTTTGATCTAAGTGATTCTTACTATAGTACTATGGATATAGCATATAACAATTATAGTAACGATAACATACAGTAGCAGGGTTATATAGCAACTAATATCATACAGGTTAATTCTGGCTATTCTCACCTAAAATTAAATCCCCTTGAGGCACACATCGAACTTCCCCATCTTTTCGCATCACCCACCAAGTGCACCCAGGCCCTTGAGCAAAAGCAATCCCACGAATGGGTTTACCTTTGCCTGAGGCAGGAGTAACCCAGACTGTCTTCCCTAACATATTTTTTGTGTGCACTACAGGGACTTTATCCCCTTCTACAGTACGTAAAAATTCTGACTGGGCAGGGCCACCCCGATTGGCAGATCCTCTGGTGTTGACTAACCAGGTGGCTTTTGCTAAATGTGTATCCCAATGTTTGAAAGTTCCACCCCCCATTGCTCTCAATGTAGTCTTTAACAGTCCATTGTATCGCTCAACTTTCCCAGAGGCTGGTGCATGATAGGGGATGTGATACACCCACTCAATGCCATGCTCTTTGGCCCAGGTGTCTATGAGGTTGTTTCGGAAATGAGTCCCGTTGTCTGACTCAATTCTCTCTGGGGTGCCATGTCACCACAAGACCTGCTTTTCAAGGCCCAAGATAGTGTTCCGGGCGGTGGCATGGGGTACAGAATATGTTTCCAGCCATCCGGTGGTTGTTTCCACCATTGTGAGCACATAGCGCTTGCCTTGGCGAGTTTGTGGGAGTGTGATATAGTCAATCTGCCAGGCTTCCCCAAATTTATATTTCAGGCATCGTCCTCCATACCACAGGGGCTTTAACCGTTTGGCTTGCTTAATTGCAGCACATGTTTCACATTCATGGATAACCTGTGCAATAGTGTCCATGGTCAAGTCCACCCCTCGGTCACGAGCCCATCTATATGTTGCATCTCTTCCCTGATGGCCTGAAGCATCATGGGCCCATCGAGCCATAAATAGCTCACCCTTATGTTGCCAGTCCAGATCCACCTGAGCTACTTCAATCTTGGCAGCCTGATCCACCTGTTGGTTATTTTGATGTTCTTCAGTGGCTCGACTCTTGGGTATGTGAGCATCTACATGACGTACTTTTACAACCAGATTCTCTAGCCGGGACGCGATATCTTGCCACAGTGTGGCAGCCCAAATGGGTTTACCTCTGCGCTGCCAGTTGCTCTGCTTCCATTGCTGTAACCACCCCCACAGGGCATTTGCCACCATCCATGAGTCAGTATAGAGATAGAGCACTGGCCACTTTTCTCTTTCAGCAATGTCTAACGCTAGCTGGATGGCTTTCACCTCTGCAAACTGACTCGATTCACCTTCTCCTTCAGCAGTTTCTGCGACTTGTCGTGTAGGACTCCATACAGCAGCCTTCCACCTCCGATGCTTTCCCACAATGCGACAGGACCCATCAGTGAACAGAGCATATTGCCTCTCATTTTCTGGCAGTTTATTATACAGCGGGGCTTCTTCAGCACGCGTTACCTCCTCCTCTGGCGACATTCCAAAATCTTTGCCTTCTGGCCAGTCCGTGATCACTTCTAAAATTCCTGGGCGACTGGGGTTTCCTATGCGAGCCCGTTGTGTGATCAGTGCAATCCACTTACTCCACGTGGCATCAGTCGCGTGATGTGTAGAGGAGACCCTCCCTTTGAACATCCAGCCCAGCACTGGCAGTCGGGGTGCTAAGAGGAGCTGTGTTTCAGTACCAACCACTTCTGAGGCAGCTCGAACTCCTTCATATGCTGCCAATATCTCTTTTTCAGTTGGAGTATAGCGAGCCTCGGATCCTCTGTATCCTCGACTCCAAAACCCCAGGGGTCGACCTCGGGTCTCCCCGGGTGCTTTCTGCCAGAGGCTCCAGGTAGGTCCATTCTCCCCGGCTGCAGTATAGAGCACATTTTTAACATCTTGTCCTGCCCGGACTGGTCCAAGGGCTACTGCATGAACAATCTCCCGTTTAATTTGTTCAAAGGCTTGCTGTTGCTCAGGGCCCCATTTAAAATCATTCTTCTTCCGGGTCACTTGATAGAGAGGGCTTACAATCAGACTGTAATTTGGAATATGCATTCTCCAAAAACCCACAACACCTAAGAAAGCCTGTGTTTCTTTTTTATTAGTCGGTGGAGACATAGCTGCTATTTTGTTGATCACATCCATTGGGATCTGACGACGTCCATCTTGCCATTTTATTCCTAAAAACTGGATCTCCTGTGCGGGTCCCTTGACCTTACTTTCTTTATGGCAAAACCGGCTTTCAGAAGGATTTGGATTATTTTCTTCCCTTTCTCAAAGACTTCTTCTGCCGTGTTGCCCCATACAATGATGTCATCAATGTATTGCAGGTGCTCTGGAGCTTCACCTTTTTCCAGTGCAGCCTGGATCAGTCCATGGCAAATGGTGGGGCTGTGTTTCCACCCCCGGGGCAATCGATTCCAAGTGTACTGGACACCCCTCCAAGTAAAGGCAAACTGTGGACGACACTCTGCTGCCAGAGGGATTGAGAAAAACGCATTAGCAATGTCAATTGTGGCATACCACTTAGCTGCCTTTGACTCTAGTTCGTATTGAAGTTCTAGCATATCTGGAACGGCAGCACTCAGCGGTGGCGTAACTTCATTCAGGCCACGATAGTCAACTGTTAGTCTCCACTCCCCGTTAGACTTTCGCACTGGCCATATGGGACTATTAAAGGGTGAGCGAGTTTTGCTGATCACTCGTTGGCTCTCCAGTTGGCGAATCAACTTGTGGATGGGAATCAGAGAGTCTCGGTTGGTGCAATATTGCCGCCGGTGCACCGTCGTGGTAGCAATTGGCACTTGTTGTTCTTCAACCCTCAGCAACCCCACAATCGAAGGGTCTTGAGAGAGACCAGGCAGGGTAGACAGCTGTTCAGTGCCCTCTGTCTCCAATGCAGCTATACCAAAAGCCCATCGATACCCCTTCGGGTCCTTAAAATACCCTCTCCTGAGATAGTCTATGCCAAGGATACACGGAGCCTCCGGACCAGTCACAATGGGGTGTTTCTGCCATTCATTCCCAGTTAGGCTTACTTCAGCTTCCAATACAGTTAACTCTTGGGATCCCCCTGTCACACCAGAAATACAGATGGGTTCTGCCCCTTTATAACTTGATGGCATTAGAGTGCACTGTGCGCCGGTGTCTACTAGAGCCTTGTACTCCTGTGGGTCTAACGTGCCAGGCCATCGAATCCACACAGTCCAATAGACCCGGTTATCCCTTTCCTCCACCTGGCTGGAGGCAGGGCCCCTCTAATTCTGGCCAGAGTATCCGGTATTCACTTCTCGTAAAATTGGCTCAGAAGTCCCTTCAAGAGGATCAGAAATAAGATCAGCCCTTCTACTCTGTTTGGAAACTGGAGCAGCATTTTTCCTAGTAGAATCCCCTTTTGTGGTGGTTTTTCCTCGCAGCTCACGTACCCGTGCATTTAGGACCGAGGTAGGTTTTCCATCCCATTTCCTCATGTCCTCTCCATGATTACATAGGTAAAACCACAGGGCACCTCGCGGTGTGTACCTTCTATATTCTCTCTCTTGGGCAGAGGAGCGCTCACTCCTAATAGCTGAGACATTGGTCCTTACAGGTGGGCAATAGGACATATCCTCTTTGAATTGTTGGAAATCCTCGGACAGCTTCTCCACAGCCGAAATGCAGGCTTGTAGGGAGGAGGAGAGATTTTCTTCGTATTGACAGAGTTGGCGAGCCACTTCATCCACTGTCGGTGCCTCTTCGTCTTTCCAGGTCATTATTGCCAGTGAGTTGGCACAGGACGATGGTGCGCTCCGTACAAATTTCCGCCACATGGGTCGTGTGCATTGGACTTCATCTGGATCTTTGGGTAATTGTGGGTTGTCCGGGTCATGATGAATCGTCTCTAGCACAGCTAATTCCCTCAGATATTGGATACCTTTTTTCATGGTGGTCCACTTGCTTGATTGACATATAACATCTTCCTTAAAGGGGTACCTTTCCTTCACACTTGACAAGAGTCGCCTCCAGAGGCTGATGGCTTGTGTTCCTCTTCCAATTGCCTTGTCAATGCCACCTTCCCTGGCAAGTGATCCCAGCTGCTTGGCTTCCCTACCTTCTAATTCCAAGCTATTAGCCCCATTGTCCCAGCATCGGAGTAGCCAGGTGATAATATGCTCACCTATACGGCGGCCAAAATCTTTTCGCATATCCCGCAGTTCACTCAAGGATAGGGACCGGGTTATTACCTCTGGTTCTGCCTCTTCCTCCTGTTCCCGTGATGACCCTGGTTCACCTTCATCCTTTGCTAAGCGAGCTGATTTTTTTGTATATTTCTTTTTCTGTACGGGGGCAACCGATACTGGTGCAGGTTGATCCGCTGGTTCAGTTGCAGTATCGCTCGCCGGGTTGTGGATAACTGCAGCGTCTGTCGCCAAGGTTTGGGCAGCAGCAGTGCTCGTTGCCGCAGCTGGAGGGGCTGCAGTGCCTGTTGCTGATGTTTGGGTAGCCACAGTTCTCGTTGCCAGGGCTGGAGGGGTCACGGTGCCTGTCACCAAGGTCTGGGTGGCCACAATGCTCATCATTTTGTTGTTAGGTCCAGAGACCTTCTCTTCCCCTTGAGGGTGCTGAGTTGTGTCGAACAGGGCTCGATAGGCATGGGCCAGGCCCCAGCACGTTGCAGTGATTTGTATCTCTCTGGAGCTGCCGGGGTGACAGCATACCTTTTCCAAATATTTTACTAGTTCTTCTGGATTCTGCACTTGTTCAGGGGTGAATTTCCAAAACATTGGAGGTGCCCACTTTTCTAAGTACTTGCCCATACTACCCCACACACCCTGCCACTCATAATTATCCAGCCTCGGGGCAGACCTCTGGGTGATCTTCTTAAATAGTTGTTTAACCTTAAACAAGAGCTGAACCACATTCAGGAGCATGCTAATTCCCAGCAATAGGGCTAGGACCGTGCTGGTATCAACATCCCAAGAGTATTCAAATTTTTCAAAATTCCCAAACACCATTGTAACTGGACTGAAGGAGAAAGGAGAGGGGAAGAAAGGTATCCCACTCATAGACTGGTTTTCCAAGGAGGAAAGGTAAATGGTATAATTATTAATAGTTTCCCACAGATGGCTCCCGCCGTATAAAGGTGACAATGCTGAGTGCAAATACCGGATTAATTCCACAACTGATGACTTTATCATACCATAAACCAGTGTTATACAACACATCAAAGCGAAAACCTTAATCCACCTCCCACGGATGATAAGCAGCAGAAGAGGGACTACATACAGCAAGCGAGGTGATATATAACAGAACTTTAAAAACCAGAGCAACAACTCTAACACATAAATCAACATAATGACCAGTGACTATTAGACCAATATAATGAATGCTTATAACAATTTTGTTTTAACGAGCTCTGGTCAGGTTTGTCGTTATCTCAACCCTTCGTGCCCCACGTTGGGCGCCAAAATGGACTGTCGTGGTTTAACCCCAGCCAGCAACTAAGCACCACGCAGCCGCTCACTCACTCCCCCCCCCACCCAGTGGGATGGGGGAGAAAATCGGGAAAAGAAGCAAATCCACGGGTTGAGATAAGAACAGTTTAATAGAACAGAAAAGAAGAAACGAATAATGATAATGATAACACTAATAAAATGACAACAGCAATAATGAAAGGATTGGAATGTACAAATGATGCGCAGTGTAATTGCTCACCACCCACCAACCGGCACCCAGCTAGTCCCCGAGCGGCGATTCCCCGCCCCCACTCCCCCCAGTTTATACACTAGATGGGACGTCCCATGGTATGGAATACCCTGTTGGCCAGTCTGGGTCAGGTGCCCTGGCTGTGTCCTGTGCCAACTTCTTGTGCCCCTCCAGCTCTCTCGCTGGCTGGGCATGAGAAGCTGAAAAATCCTTGACATTAGTCTAAACACTACTAGCAGCAACTGAAAACATCGGTGTTATCAACATTCTTCTCATACTGAACTCAAAACATAGCACTGTACCAGCTACTAGGAAGACAGTTAACTCTATTCCAGCTGAAACCAGGACAAACAGAAAAATTATTTAGCTCCCAGCTATGAGTAGTATAGACTCCTAAAAAGGCAAATTTAAGGCTAGGGATAAATGTGGACCATTGTTAATAAAAGGCTAGAAACCATTCAATCCCCCCTCACTCACAGTCTTTCACTACCAGGAGTAAACACCCTTTGCACTGAATGCTAAATAAAATGTTAAGAAAAGGATGATGAAATATTTGATATAACAACCCATATAGCCTTAGAGAGATGTAAACGTCAGCAAACAGTTCCCTCTGTTACAGCAGTGCCCACAGAATACTAGGTGTCATTGAGATGTAGGAGAAGACTTAGTTTATACCTGACAGCTTACAGCCCATGAAAAAAAGTCCATGAAAAAAATTAATGTTCTAGATGCTACCAAGACTCCTCAGCCTCTGTTGCTGTCCAGACTGCTGACACATCTTATCTCTCTGGCTAAAATGACTAAATGAATGAGTGTCTTTTATGCACCCTGAGTGATTTTAGGTTGAGAGCTGTGAATTTCTCTTTTGCATGCCACCCTGGCCAGGTGGGCCATGCTGCTGGAACATGCAGGCTGTATAATTTCTCTATTTTTAAGTAGAAATTCAAGAGCCTTAAGGGAAGTTTTGGGACGATGGTTGTAGCTTCAGGCTTCATTAACTCTTTCATAGATTCTCCTGCAAACCTTAGGTTACATCACCCACCTATTAGAAACAGTGAGTTTGTTTCCTAATGGGTGCTGGTATGACCCCAATAAGCAGAAATAAAGTTACACTTCTCTATATTTCTACATGCCCACTTCAAAAGACACTAGCTTACATACAAACAAGTAGTACACATGGGTAGCTTCATCATACAAAATCTTTGGTTATCTTTGTCTTGAATTTTATGGCATTATAACATTTTGATGCATCTTTTTTCTACAGAAATTCCTTTTCTGCCAATACTGAATTAATTTCTTTGAAATGGTTGGGTTTTATGAGTTGAGGTTTTATGATTTTATAAGATGACTTCGTAGAAGTTAATGTGATTTTCAAAGTATGAAAGAGGTAGAAAGGGAGAACAAGGAAAATCTAGACATCCCTGGGAACCTGAAGTCTTAATATGAGTTCCACAGCTTTGTTTTGGCACTTCACTTGCTGGGGCAGAACAGGAGACATGACAAACACTCTCTGAGATTCATTTTCCCTTCACAGTTCTTTCCTATGGATGTTTTTACAGCAGGGATGATCCAGCTCATACAGAATGTGATTGTCTGTATATGATGACTGATTATATAGCTATTAAAATTTTCTGGAACTTGCATCATTTTGAGTATGGTGTGACTATATAGTTCATAGTAAAAAAACCAAAAAAGTAATTTAGATCATCTAAATTTCTGTAATTATCATACGTAAGGATAGTGGAGAAATGTAAGTAGAGGTATTATGAATAGGATCATTCCACGGCAGAACATGCTTTGTCTAATTTTTCATTTCACAGGATATTATGAAAATGTATATGTGCATCATTTTATAGGAGTGTATTTTATCACTAAGTAATGGGATTTTTTCCACCTAATGTGGAAAGAGTCACTTTCAGCTCATCTTAACAAAGTTTTAATGAAACACTTGTGACCTGAAAATAATGCTGCATCTTTACTAAACAGAATGCCTTCCTTCTTGTAGTGTGATGTCTTCTGGCAAAAGTAGACTTATGTTTAAGTATAAGGATCCTGCCTGGAGCAAAGTCCCACTAAATTTCATGCTATTCAGTGAATTGGGTCCATTTAAATACAACAGAAAAAGCACAGCCTCATAGTAACCTTTCTGTGCAGAACATTATGTGCAGTGCCCTAATGGTAAAAAAACCTCATTCCTTCCATTTGTGCTGATTGGTTCCATATTGTAACAGTAAATACATTTCCTCCAGATACTGTACATTCCTGCTATGCTTAATCAGTTACTATGGCTCGTGTGCTGGAAGTAAAATAGCTCAACATATTTCCTGCCCTTCTCAGCTGAATCTTGGTCTTTCTATCAGGTGAGTGGCTCCTCTAGCACTTCATACTTTCACATGAAAAAGAAAATTGGCAGTACTGCCTCCTCTGCCACTGGCAGTGTTTTTAATGGAAGAGGAATCACTTTTTCTTTTGATGTCCTGCAGCAGGTTGGAAATAGAACAATGTCATGATAAGAAGTGTTTATCCAGTCAAAACTCACTCTGCCAGATGAATTCTTCCTGAAGCTGTGGGATGTTAAGTTGGTATTGACAGGCATTATGCTGGATCGTGTCTAGTCCATCCTGTTGCAGCCAGCTTAAAATCAATGGAATCTTAGTTTTCTCGATTCAGTTCCAGAAAGGGAGACAATTTAGGACACACAGCTGTCTCAATGTGTATCCATTGGCAAGGAAGGCTTCATTCAGAATATTGTTTTTTATACACTGTCCTTTGTGCTGGAGACTCCCTTTTACACATTACAGTAGAAATGTAAGCATATAATTTGGGACTGTCTATTTACTTGGAGTTCCAGGTAGCTTAAGGTTAGTCTTGTGACACCTCTGTCCTTTTTTGGATCTTGTCATTTGCCAGCCCTGTTCTATTAATTTCAAAGTGTCAGTCCAGCAATATGAATTGCTTTGATTTGTTAAGTCACCCAAACATATCCCACGAATTCTTTTGGAAAGGAGCACTAGCTCATTCTCAGTCAAAACTGTGCAAACAAAGTCTAGGGCAGTTAATAATGTTCACTCTCTGGAGAAAAATAAAGTAAAAAAAAAATATGCAATAATCTATTAAGATGGCACATAGCACTTTGCATCAAATATTATTTGCAATGTGTGAATTGGCCTTCTGCTTCAGCACCTCTATGATCTTGGAGAAAGTAGTCAAGCAAAATCTTACATGTGGGTCTAACTTGAATAGCATGTTTCAAGCTACAGGTCTGAAAAGAGACCGTAATTATTATATTATATATTCAAATCTATTATGGTATGACATTATATCACACATGCTGTCAAAAGGACACAGAGTCATGAGAAAAAAGCAAAATATAACCCTATCTGAACAGGCAATATTTGTACTGAAATTAAATGACAAGTGTTTGACTTATTAGCACTCAGTGTCCACTGCTGCAAGGGAAAACATGAAGAAAGCCCAAAGAAGCATCAACACCAAAAACATAAAAAGGTGATAAAACAGGAGCAGAAAGAAGAATGTTTCTTAATTGAGCCTGGGAAAGAGAACCATGATTGATGGCCTTGCTTTCAACTCTCTGATTATGAGAACGCTTCCCTGCAGCAGTCCATGCCAATATTGGGTGACCATGTCAGAGCAAATAATAAATCTGGCTGACATTGTAGGCAGTTGTTTTAGTTTACAGCTTTAATACAATTGCAACAAAAAAGTAATTCTGTTGTATGTGTTTGTTTATTTATTTATCACCTATCTATTTATTTATTTATTACAATTGAGGGCTTCAATTGCTGACAACCAATTCATTGTCTGAGTTTGATTTATGGACTATGCAAATAGGAAGGAAAGGTTCAGCTTTGATCTCTTGTAGGCAGCTGAAAGTTTAACAAATGTACCTTTGTCAGAAGTGATTAGTTTCTTTTCTCTGAAATCTGTGTGTCTTGAAGATGCAGACCCCAAATGTTCTTTGGGGTGCTTTGATTTTCCACTGGAAATTGGTGCTGTTCCTGGGAATAGTGTTGTGTGTTTCTCTCTTCCCAGCTGAATTCTGCAGTTTATTTTCATCCTCCTGTAGCAATCCCTGTTACTGTTGTGATTGCTGTATTTGGTCTTGGTGCTGTAGTAAAATGATAAGGGAGACCATTATGGATTGACTGCTACAGCAGATAAGCAGCTGCCCTGAAATGTCTGGGAAAAACCTGTGCCAGGTCCTAGAAAGTACAAATATGGAAATGTCCCTAAATGCTATGGGTTGTTTTATATAGGAGGTCAGAGTGGGTAATTGCAATGGTCCTAGCTGTAACTTGTTCTGTTCGTAGACTAATGTCAAAACAAACCTAGGGAACATAGAAGAACATTGCTCTGACTTACTAGTGTGCAAAAAGTCTACCCTTTTAAATTTGAGGATCTTTTGTTAAAAATCAGAATTGAATTCAAATGTCAGATTAGCTGGTCACACAGTGGTGACCTAAGTGATTTCACATCCATCATGAGAGTTCAGTATGGCTTGTTAGGAACAACGTATTGAGCCAGCATGCAAAGAGTTACTGAATTAATCTTCTTATTAACTCTTGAGCAGTTAACATTATTGAGCACAACGAGCCTATTCAAGTGAATCCAGACCTCAAGTTTTGACTGAATAGCTCTTGATTCATTTAGATGACTATCAATCTAGACATAATGCTCAAGAAATGAAAGGCTCTTAATAACATACTTTTTCTGTAAAGGGAATCCTACAAATTAACACAATGTAGTTTTTATGTATTTATATATAAAATTCTGGTTTAAACAGTTGCTTTCAACTAGCAATGTTCTATTTGTTTTGTTTTACAGCTGGCTTATAAATCAGTGAAGAAACCAGACAGTGCTATCACGGCTGCAGTCTCCACTGCAACGTGAATGGCATTACAACCACTGTGCATCAAAATGTTTATTAAGGGTGAAAAACTAGGGCCACTTTAAGACTGAATTTAAGTTTGGTGTGCAAGGAAGCAACAAAAAATGCAGCTCCAAAATAATTTAAAAAGTTTTCCCTTGTATCATAGATAGCACCAGTTTGGTCCTGTCATTTATTTAAAAATAGGACAAAATATGCCCAATTGGATACTGATTCCTGTTCAGGAAGTCTCTAAAAGCCACAGCTAACTTAATGGCAGGGAGGCAGTTCCCTTGGACTCAGTGGCACTATCCATGCACTGCTTTTTATGTATGCCTACATGTCTTCCTGTACAGGAGCTGCATGTCTTTGCATCCAGTGGGGAAACATGAATGCCGCCTAGAGGCAAAGTAAATCCTTTGGGGGCCAGACTGATATACTGAATTCAGTAAGATCTCATATGAGTGAAGTTACTTATGTGGCCTGATGTTCACAGAGCAAGGATGGTTTAATGGTATAACAGGTATAAAGAGGAACCCAATTCTGTAGCCCAGAGTTCTGATCCCTAGGGCATAACCAGAAGATGCAGAGAGCCCATGGCAAGCCTTCGGTTCAGTGTGAAGCACAGCAGGCACTGTCACTTTATCCAGAAACACAGAGACAGGATGGAAATGTATGGCTATCAGCATTTTGTGTGACAGATTACTGGTTAAAGCCCTCTGGCAAACACAGGTCCCTGTGTCTCCTCCAAATACAGGAACTGAAGCATGTTTTCTTGCAGAATAACCCAGCCCCAGAACAATCTGGGTGGAAGAGACTGCACCCCTTCCTGCCTCTCTTTACGCCAGGCCTTTATAAACAATGAATTTTGTTGATGCATATTTCTAGCTGTTGGCTAGATAAAGAGCCTAAAATCTAGTGTCCTGACAGGGCTAGATGCCTGTTTTCTATGTGTTCTGATGCTACTGCCACAAATCTATAAGGAGTCTGAAATGCTTTGTAGTATACAAATGTAAATGCTGCTTTTTCTTCAAGTATTACTGGTTAACAGGTCTTACATCGTGGGGTTTCAGAGGGAAAACTAATATTTCAGTAACCTGAAAGCATGTTGTAAAATATGAATTTGCCCTGTCCTGTATATGTTTCATTCTTCCTCTTTGTAGCATAATCTACAGTGTGAAGTGCTATATTTTATATGTAAAGGAAAAATGACATTTTACACTGGCTAGGTTTGCTGAAGTGAACTTTTCTCTGCTTCACTTGTGCCATTGATTCCAGTATTTTTAAGTGGGACTCGGGGATGTTAACGTCTGATTCCAGAACTAAACCTCCGTTAACTTTAAATGTTCAAAATCCTGGTGAGAAACTGGCTTTGAGGCATCATTAAGGATATGCGCAGTGTAATGACGGAAGCAGAAAGTTACACACACTCTTTTTGGTTTTCCGTACATAACAGTAAGCAGTGTCTTTCTGTGAATGCAAACAAACATTTTGGACAGGCTGGATCGATGGGCTGAGGCCAATCGTATGAAGTTCAACAAGGCCAAGTGCCAGGTCCTGCACTTCAGTCACAACAACCCCATGCAGCGCTACAGGCTTGGGGAAGAGTGGCTGGAAAGCTGCCTGGCAGAAAAAGACCTGGGGGTGCTGGTTGACAGCCGGCTGAATATGAGCCAGCAGTGTGACCAGGTGGCCAAGAAGGCCAATCGCGTCCTAGCCTGTATCAGAAATAGTGTGGCCAGCAGGAACAGGGAGGTGGTTGTTCCCCTGTACTCGGCACTGGTGAGGCCGCACCTCGAGTACTGTGTTCAGTTTTGGGCCCCTCACTACAGGAAAGACATTGAGTTGCTGGAGCGTGTCCAGAGAAGGGCAACCAAGTTGGTGCAGGGCCTAGAGCACAAGTCTGATGAGGAGCAGCTGAGGGAACTGGGGCTGTTCAGTCTAGAAAAGAGGAGGCTGAGGGGAGACCTTGTCGCTCTCTACAACTACCCGAAACGGGGTTGTAGTGAGGTGGGTGTTGGTCTCTTCTGTCAGGTGACTGGAGATAGCACAAGAGGAAATGGCCTCAAGTTGCAGCAGGGGAGGTTTAGGTTGGATATTAGGAAAAATTTCTTTACTGAAAGGGTTGTCAGGTATTGGAAGAGGCTGCCCTGGGAAGTGGTTGAGTCACCATCCCTGGAGATATTCAAAAAGCGAGTGGACAGGGTACTTCAGGGCATGGTTTATTGGGCTTGGTTAATGGTCAGACTCGATGATCTTGAAGGCCTTTTCCAACCTAAATGATTCTATGATTCTATACCACAAGCCTTTATGACACGATTATTTAATGTGCATACTAGTAGGTCAGTCTTTAAAGTGCTCAAGATCCTTGAAGGCACTGCATAGTGATAAGCAAATAAGCTGTATTCAGCCTTGGGAAAACTTGAGTAGCTGTTGGCTGAATGTTTGAATTTGAGGGCTCAATTCTGCCAATCCTTTCTACTCTGTCCAGCCCTCTAATCTTCCTATGTGCTTCAGTCTTTCAATGAGGTCTGCATGGACTGATCCATGTGCCTGTGAACAGCTCTTTGAAGGATCTCTGTTCTGTGAATTCATGCAGAGTTTTTTTTGGAGAATACTGTTATAATTTGAAATACTGGACCGTTCTTCGTTTGTTACTTGTGATGCACACCAAAATGACATTGAGTTGCCCCAAATTCAGTAAAAAGAAGATTCTGTTGCTCTAATAAAAATAATAATGTATGCTATGTTGAATTTCATGGGCATAATTCAGGACCCAGCTGCATAATGTGGCTATTTAATTAATATAATATATTTTTTTCTGCATGCTGCTGTATGATTAACAGTCCCCGCTGAGACATGTACCGTAGGTACAATTGAAATGGATGAGCCTAATGAATGAGGATATTTGCATTTCATTACTATGTTGTATAATTTCACTCATAAAATTTTATAGAATTAATTTAGCACTATTTTCTGCAGATGATCATAACAATAACTTTTGAACTCATTATGAGAAAAGTTGATTCAAAACACAAGCAAAAAGCACTCAAGTTCCTCTTCAACTCACAAAAGCTTCAGATTTCATGTGAAACTCAGATTTTTACATCTAAATTCTTTCAGGGGACTTCACTGATGAAGTATGGCCCTAACCTACTGCAGCTGAAGTGAAAGGCAAGATTCTTGTCAACTTTATTCTCTCATCTCTCTAATCTCTAATGACTTGCTAGAAGGCGGTAAGGGGAATTTAATTCCCAAAGCAACCATTAGGTTGATGGAAAAGCTCCCTGGAAGATTAATTATTTCTTGTGTAGAAAATGATCCAGATGTGTTGGATGTAATGCAGAGTTAGTGTAATTTTCAGTTCTGTTGTTTGCAATTATGGATGTGATATGTTGAACTACAGGACATAAATTCTTGGTTCAGAAACAGCCCTTAGGGACAAGATCAGAAATGAGGGGGAAGAGGTTCTGGAGCAAATCAGCTATGTGTTCAGAATAGTGTTCAAATGGCTAGGCTCTGCAGACAGGTGAACACACTTTGTAGCAGACCAAGAAAAGACATTATAGCAGCTAAATGACTCCTTGAATTTTGATCTTCTTCTCCAGTGTGAGAGTGTATAAAGTTTCATTTTGTCTTTTGGTAAAATGAATACACTTACCTTGACATGAGTTTCCCCCTAGTGAAATTCATCTTCTGCTAGCAGCTGCCCCAAAGTGTCATCCACAGACAAAGCCATAGTAAGACAATGATGGCACTCAGGGCTTACCTCTCCATGGAGCCTCCTCCAGGTTTGTGTCATCTGCTCAGCTGGCTGCCTGCACCTCTGCTTTCTGGACAGTGGGTGAAGCAAGCAGTGAACCTCAGTAACATATGCTCATATGTGGCATCCCTTCAAAGGACATGCTGACTTTGCTGCAGCTTTACTTAAAGGCTTTGAGCAAGTAGAGCTGTGGATCTCCCATCCAATAAACCTCTTGCCAGGGCCAGCTGTATGGCAGCTGTGTGGGTGAGGACAAAAAAGCAGTGGCAACAGAGTCATACACCTCCAGTGGGAAGGACTGCTTGCTAACTTCACCTGTAGCGTATTTTCTAGTGGGAACAAGGGAAAAGGCAGGGGTTACTCATCCCAGCATTTTGCACTACTCCTGAAGGTAATCTCTCTGCCTTACCAGGAAAGATTCCTTCATGGTGCAGCTCTGCGAGTGTTACGGTACACTTAGGCTTTGTCTGCACTGCAGAGGTAAAATGAATAAAACTGTTTTATTCTCTAGTGAGTATGTATATGTTGCATCTAACTTCTGTCCTCTCCTCAAACCAAAATACCTAATTAAAGTGTACCAATGCCCATACAGTGTTTTGCCTGTCTGTGGGAAATAGCCTAGACATAATTCCCTAGCCACTACCACTAGCACCCATAGCTTAGTACTACTTTCTGTTCTAACTCCATTTAAACTAACTTGTGAGAAGCTAATGTGAACATACATAACTCAAACTGATTCTGTAGTGATGATTTATTATTAGACAGTGGTAGAAGAGCTCCCATGCAACATAAAAGTTCTTTGTATGAATAAGTGAAGGCAGATTTTTGCAGTGTTTAAGGCCAAAAGAGACATCATAATTTTTTTCTGAGTTCCGTGCACTAATTCTTAAATCAAACTCCACATCCTCTGAAAGAGCTAGAGCATAGATATATTTCAGACAGCGATCTTCATGGAAAATTTTATCTCACAGAGGAGAAAGAACCCAGAGAGGCTTTTAGGCTGATGTCTCCTAAGGGGAACAGGAACTGTTAGGATAGTTTTAGCAGGTGTAGGCAATTGAAAGCAATAGCAGAGCAGTCCATTTCATAGATGTATTAAAGGCGTGTAACATTTTCTGTCTGCATTCAACTGTCAGGAAGATATGACAACGTTGACATGAGCTCCCATTTTAACATGAATTTTGATTGACAAGGATGTTTGTTGTACTTAACTCTTGTGTCATATCTGTGTATAACAAGGCTTTTGACTGACTCTATTATGCTGGTAGCATTACGCTGTATCTCAGAGGAGTGCTTAAAAGACTACAAAGATCTGAGGATCATTCAGGGGATATGAAAACTTGCATTTCAAAAGAGTCTCCACTTAAAAAAAGAAAGTGGAAAGTTGATTTGCCAGCTTGATTATGTTTTAGTCCTTGGTTTGTTTTGTGGCTTGAAAGACAACAGTGCAGAGGCAGTGCCTGAAAGTGCTAAATCTAAAGCAAGTTTTCAGAGTAATCTCTGAGAATTTACTGTGACTGTGGCTATGGTAGAGTCACATGGTCTTACAGAAGAGTAGATGTTGTCTCCCTCAGCAGCCTTAGCCACTTAGCTTTTTTAAAAACCTAATCTAATCTCATCCTTCCTAAATGTCAAAAGTTGAGAAGCGAATACAGAGCAGGTGTTCTCCTTCCTGAGCTATAACATGGCCAGTACCATGAAACAACATCACTTGCTCCAGGATACATGCCTGGTGAGAAGGATCTGCCCAAGTCTCAGCAGTTTTGTATCCTAACAGAATTCCTTTCCTCAAACACCAGAAGAGAGCTGAGTCATTTCTTCCACAATGTCCAGATCTTTCTGGATAATACTTGTTCTGGCTTCCTCTCCCATTAGAAGCCAGTCATGATTGTCTCCTGTATTGCTGGCCTTTACATTCAACCCATTGTCTTTTCAGAATGTGCTCATTTCCTTTGTGTAATCTGAATAAAGAACTTGCTAATAGTGTTTGCCACTGTTTTTTAGGTTTTGTCTCCCTTTTGGCTAATGAACAGCTCTGTGAAAAAAACCCAGCTATATTAAGGAAAAGTTTAATTTCTTGGATTTAAATTTTTTCTTTCCTGTTAGCGTGCTTATTTGATTTTGCTTTATAACTATTGGCTTCTAAACTAAATTGATTATCTGGATTCTAGTTTACTAAGTTGGAATGATAGAGAAAGAGGGGATATGCTCAACTTGAGAAAAAAAAAGTCAGCTACTAAGGCTGTATTTCACCTTTCTTAATTTCTCTGAATGTTGGAATTATTAAAATTCAAGTTCTGAATTTCTAGGTTTTTGTAAATGATGGTGGAAAGAAGCTGTTGTAGTAACCTGTAGCCTTCATTTAAGGTTTGCAAAATGTGCAGGAAATGTAACTGAACTATTTAGATGATTCTTCCCAGTGAACTTATCCAGAAATAACATAGACTAATGGTTATAGTACTCATCCTAAACAGAGGGAACATGGATTCCTTTACTGATTTTACCACAGAAGAATGGTGTAGTCTTGCAAAAATCACCTCTCTGTCTCAGTTTCACTCTCTGGCAGACAGAGATTTTGCTACTCTTTTCTCTGAAAACAGCAAATCGGAATGCTTACAGAAGATACTGTATTGGCACTGACAGACAGAGACAGTGTTCCTAGTCTGTTAGTGCTAAATCTGAGACACACCAGATAAAAGAGATGTTAGAACCAGATACCTTTCTTATATCACCTTGGCATTCTCTGCAGGAGAAATACAAATGTTGCAAAAATCTCTACAAAATATAACCCCCCCCACATTTTTGTTCCCACTGTGAATATATAAAGTTTTTGTGGTTTTTTTTTTGAAGCTGAATACCACTTCTAGTGAGAGCAGGATACACAAGCAACTCTCAGAGTTGCATCAGTTCCCTGAGGTTTCCAGGCCACCTTCCTGCCCCTTTAGTGTCCCCAGAACATGGGATATTCTGAAAGGTTTTCTTGCAGATTTGGGCAGAAACCATCTCAGCTTCATTAAAAACATTTTAAAAAATTACTGTTTCAGTATGTCCAATATTCATTGACTTTAATGTCTAGAGTTTCTGAAGACAGCACCCTCACTGGAAGCTTTCAAACTTTTGCCAGCTCTGAGTGGTTCAGCTCACATGAGCTGACATGAGATGGAGGATGATGATCCCAGGGGCTGCAGGAACCAGCTGACCCTGAAAGATCTCTTTGCAGGTGGGATGTAGCTGGGCGGTGGGGTTGTCCCTCCTGCCTTTTCAGTACTCTCCAAATTGATAAAGGAAGGAAAGGGAATGTGAGAAAGTGGGATTTTTCAGACATAGGGAAAGGGATTTGAGACATGACAAACAAGAGTTGAGATCAGGAATGGGGGAGCAAGGAGGATTATGAGTGACAGGAGGTAGTAGGGGATGCTTAGAGCCAGGTAGCTACAGGAATAATTAATCAGATGAGGCAGGGGAGACTGTGTCTCACAACGCACCAGTAACCATGGCACTGCTGCTGAGGAGAAATTTGAGAAGTTAGTGGTAGGGATGAGGTTGGGATTTTACATCAAAAATATCCATATAAAGGCTTAGATCAAAGAATCTGGTGGGGAATGTTGCCTGGGTAGTGGAGGTAAGCACACCAAGAGCAAGATGAGGAGATGGGGGAAGCCAAAGCAGAGACAGGGATGAGGTGGATAAGAACTGAGAGGGGATGAGGAGTGAAGGCTGAGATTGAGTGGATGAGGACTGGAACAGATTGGAAATGCTGGGAGAAAGTCAGACACTCACAGAGACAATAACAAATGCTAAATGCCTGCAAGCAAGTCTCCTGCTATGTCAAATCATGCCTCATAAGCCAACTTTTTTCCCCTCCAAAACACCTTTTCCTTTACAATTTTCAGGTCCAAAGCCCGGAGTAACCAATTACAATATGCACATGAGAGAAGAGGGAGCTTGGTTCTAGCTACTGCTCTAAAAGTACTGTCTCATTTAATAACATCACTCTTATCTTAAAGTATTTCTGTAGTCAATGGCACAGATTTTTGTGGAACCTCTTTCTCAAAAGGAAGATTTCTGCAAGCTATACTGGAAGTTGTGATGAGGAGAGGGAAGTCAATACCAGTGTCACTGCACAGAAGAGTCATTTTATTCAAAAGGTTCTGACGTCCCCATAAATTTCTGTCTCTGAAGTTAGACTAGACTGAAATAATTTCATAATTCAACTTGGTATTTTCACCTGATGAGTGTATATTTTACTTATCTGCAAATGTCATCTACCCATTAACTTTAGAAGAACACAGCATATTTCTGCTTTCTAGTTGATGGCATTTGAACAACATATTATAGGATAATTGCTTAGTTTGTGATCTAAATTATTTATGTTGAGTAGATAAGTAGCAAAACACATGGTTGTGTTTCCTGAGAAAATCTTGTGACTGTTTTAATTGCTTCTCCTCATTTTTAATTACATCTTTTTTCTGGATTTTCATGGCAGTTATATATTCCTCTTGTTCCTTTCCATCTAATTTTCTCTTAGTACAATAGAAATACTTTTCTTTGAAGGTGTTTAATGAGTCTAAAGCTTACTGCTTGTCACATGTCCAGCAATCACACAATTTGCAATGTGTGTCTGTGTTTTGCAGATGTTGCTGAAGACAAACAGTCCTCTTACAGATGGCAACATCACATCCTTTGAGTGTCAATACTGATTTTTCACTCTCTTGGATTTAAGCTATCTCATAATTTTGTGGTTTTAGATCTGATCCTATGCTTCACATGATCCTGTCTCTACTTAAACTTTTACTAAATCGTTGGAAGTTGTATTGGGTCTGGCTGAGATGGAGTTAATAGTCCCCATAGCAGTCCTCATAGAACTGTGCTCTGCATTAGTAGCTAGAGAGGTGTTGATAACACACCAGTGTTTTGGCTACTGCTGAGCAGCGCTGGCACAGCATCAAGGCTGTCTCCCCAACATTTTTGCCCCCTCCCTCAATGGCAGGCTGGGGCAGGGCAAGATCTTGGGAGGGGACATAACCAGGACAGCTGACCTAAACTAACCAAACAGATATTCCATACCATATGACGTCAGCTCAGATATAAAAGCTAAGTAAAGGGAGGCGGAAGGGAAGGCATTTTTGTCTTCCAGAGCAACCACTACGCGTACTGAAGCCCTGCTTCCCAGGAAGTGGCCAGACATCGCCTGCTGATGGGAAGTAGAGAATAATATCATTTGTTTTTCTTTGCTTTCGCGCGCGACCTTTGCTTTCATTTTATTAAACTGTCCTTATCTTGACCCACGAGCCTTTTGTTATATTTTCTCCCCCCTGTCCAGCTAAGAAGGGGGAGTGATAGAGCGGCTTTGGTGGGCACCTGGCACCCAGCCAGGGTCAACCCACCACAGAGGTTTACAATTTGTATTCACAGGACTCCTTTCTTGTCCTGGGTGTTTTCATTTGATACGTTAATATAATTGTATATCTTTTTCATGAATTGTAATCCCTACTAGCAAAAGAAACATGGTAAGACCGTTACAACTCTTCTGTTTGATAATTAATGTTGCCAATTTCTTCCAAACAATAGCATTTGTTTGGTAGATTTTATCAGTGGTTCTACACATTTACTAATTGTTATTTCCACTGTAGCAATCTGCCAAACCTGTTACCAAAATATCTTCTTACCTTATTGTGTAAATATTTGTGTGACACTACAAAAGGACAAAAAATACAAGGAAAGGTGAGAACTATGAGGAAGATAACAAAGAAACAAATCTGATGCAGTGAGAGACAGAAAGCCAAGGAAATAATTCAGAGAGAAAGGTACTGGTTTATCATAAGTGGCATTTTGATTAGACTGAGAAAGAGAGCTGTGAAAATCAAAGCCCGAGATAAGGCTATTCAGTTTGAAGTTTCAAGGTGTGGGGAAGAGTTTCAGAGAATGATCTTTTTTTAGCTGTATACAAATAATTTTTCTCATACACTTGATACTGGCACAGAAGTGGGACATTCAAAAAGCCAGAATGATACCTCTTTTTTCCCAGTAATGCTTAAAGCTCCTCTTGAATAGCTTGATTTTCTAACTTTAGCATAATTGTCTCAAGTGTTGCTCTCTTCGGTTCCTTCACTACTGCCTTTTATATTGAGTTAGTGGAGGTACTGAGAAGTACCATGAAGATAAGGAGTACCATGAACAAAAGAAGAGCAGACTTTGGCCTCTTCAGGGATCTTCTTGGTAGAGTACCATGGGATAAAGCCCTAGAGGGAAGAGGGGCCCAAGAAAGCTGGTTAATATGCTCCAAGCTCAGGAGCAATGCATCCCAACAAAGAGTAAGTCAGGCCAAACCACCAGGAGGCCTGCATGGATGAACAAGGAGCTTCTGGACAAACTCACACACAAAAAGGAAGCCTACAGAGGATGGAAGCAAGGACAGGTAGCCTGGAAGAAGAAATTGTCTGAGCCACCAGGGATCAGGTTAGGAAAGCTAAAGCCCAGATAGAATTAAATCTGGCCAGGGACATCAAGGGCAACAAGAAAAGTGTCTATAGGTACATTGGTGATAAAAGTAAGACTAGGGAAAATGTGGTGCCTCTCCAGAAGAAAATGGGAGACCTGGTTACCCATGATAAGGAGAAGGCTGAGGTAATCAACAACTTTTTTTCCTCAGTCTTCACTGGTAAGTGCTCCAGCCACACCACCCAAGATGCAGAAAGCAAAGGCAGGGACTGGGAGAATGAAGAACCACCCACTGTAGAAGACCAGGTTCGAGACCATCTAAGGAACCGGAAGGTGTGCAAGTCCATGGGACCTGATGAGATGCATCCATGGGTCCTGAGGGAACTGGCAGATGAAGTTGCTAAGCCACTATCCATCATATTCAAGAAGTTGTGGCAGTCTGGGGAAGTTCCCACTGACTGGAAAAGGGGAAACATAACCCCCATTTTTAAAAAGGGAAAAAAGGAATACCCAGACAACTACAGGCCAGTCAGCCTGACCTCTGTGACTGGCAAGATCATGGAGCAGATCCTCCTGGAAACTATGCTAAGGCACATGGAAAATAGGGAGGTGATTGGTGACAGCCAAGAGGGCTTCACTAAGGGTAAATCGACCAGTCATGAGTGGTGTTCCTCAGGGGTTGGTATTAGACCTGGCGCTGTTCAACATCTTTGTTGGTAACATGGACAGTGGGATTGAATGCACCCTCAGGAATTTTGCCAACGACACCAAGCTGTGTGGTGCAGTTGACATGCTGGAGGGAAGGGATGACATCCAGAGGGACCTTGACAGGCTTGAGAGGTGGGCCCGTGTGAACCTCATGAAGTTCAACAAGGCCAAGTGCAAGGTCCTGCACATGGGTCGGGGCAATCCCAAGCACAAACACAGTCTGGGCAATGAGTGGATTGAGAGCAGCCCTGTGGAGAAGGACTTGGAGGTGTTGGTTGACGAGAAGCTCAACATGACCCGGCAATGTGTGTTTGCAGCCCAGAAAGCCTACTGTATCCTGGGCTGCATCAAAAGAAATGTGACCAGCAGGTCAAGGGAGGAGATTCTTCCCCTTTACTCCACTCTTGTGAGACCCCACCTGGAGTACTACGTCCAGCTCTGGGGCCCCCAACATAAGAAGGACATGGACTTGTTGGAGCGAGTCCAGAGGAGGGCGACAAAGATGATCAGAGGGCTGGAGCACCTCTCCTCTGAAGACAGGCTGAGAGAGTTGGGGTTGTTCAGCCTGGAGAAGAGAAGGCTCCAGGGAGACCTTATAGCAGCCTTCCAGTACCTAAAGGGAGCCTACAAGAAAGCTGGAGAGGGACTTTTTACAAGGGCATGCAGCGATAGGACAACGGGTAATGGCTTTAAACTGAAAGAGGGTAGATTTAGATAAGGGTAAGGAAGAAGTTCTTCACTGTGAGGGTGGTGAGGCACTGGAACAGGTTGCCCAGAGAGGTTGTGGATGCCCTATCCCTGGAAGTGTTCAAGGCCAGGTTGGATGGGGCTTTGAGCAACCTGGTCTAGTGGAAGGTGTCCCTGCTGTCCCGATCCAATGTCGGGGAAGGTTTCGATATGATCCCAAGAGCGAGATTAAGACACAAACGAGGTCAAATGCCGTATAGTCAAAAGAGTTTTTATTATCAAAAGTATCAAAAGTGGAAAATGGTAGCGATAGGATAGAATGGAAGAAAAGGTAGAAATTAAGCAAGCAGTCAGGATAGAGTTGCAAGGATAGTCACCACCATGGATCCAGCGGCGTCCCGTCGGCCCTCAGGCAAGCAGTCGGTGGTGGGGATTGCAAGGATGGTCACCAGCACGGATCCAGCGGCGTCCCGTTGGTCCTCAGGCCAGCAGTCGGTGGTGGGAGTTGCAAGGATGGTCACCAGCACGGATCCAGCGGCGTCCCGTTGGTCCTCAATCTTCAATTCTTTGGTGAGGAAGAAAAGGCCCCCCCCCCCACTTGTTTCTAGGGGTTCTTTATAGGGCATATTTCGATGATGTCATGCGCTGCAGGTTTCATTCATCACACAACCTTCGCGTGATCGATACCAGAAACCAATATCTTATCAGCTCCAGCCCAGTTTCCTCCCCTGGATGCCTCAATGGCCTGGTAATCGTCCTTATGGACAGAGGAGTGTCCTGCTTAAACCGGCCATCTTGGAGACAAAGGGCTCACGATGAGCAGTTCACAGTTCCTTGATGACAGCCCAGTCCCTCATACCTAACAATCTTTGAGGCAAATGGTTCGAGATAACAATTCAGCCTCTTACACCTGCCCATGGCAGGGGAGTTGGAACTAGATGATCTTTAAGGTCCTGTCGTGGTTTAATCCCAGCTGGCAACTAAGCACCACACAGCCACTCACTCCCCCCTCCGCCTAGTGGGATGGAGGAGTGAATTGGGAAAATGTAGTAAAACTTGTGGGTTGAGATAAAGATCGTTTAATAGGACAGAAAAGGAAGAGAAAATAATAATAATAATGATAATAATAATAATAATAGAATATACAAAGCAAGTGATGCACAGTACAATTGCTGACCACCCGCTGACCGATGCCCAGCCAATCCCTGAGCCACAGTGTCCCCCGGTCAACTTCCCCAGTTTATATACTGGGCATGATGTAATATGGTATGGAATATCCCTTTGGCCAATTTGAGTCAGCTGTCCTCGTTGTGTCCCCTCCCAGCTTCTTGTGCACTCCCAGCCTCTGCTGGCTGGGCAATATGAGAAGCTGAAAAGTCCTTGACTTAGTATAAACACTGCTTAGCAACAACTAAAACATCAGTGTGTTATCAACGTTATTCTCATCGTAAATTCAAAACACAGCACTATACCAGCTACTAGGAAGAAAATTAACTTTATTCCAGCCAAAAACAGGACAGGTCCCTTCCAACCCAAACCATTCTATGATTCTATTATGGCAATTGTTCACTTCAGTGAATTTATCAGGGTGCATGACCGAATAGGGTTTGCCCACACATGTTCCATGAAGGTATATAGTGTCCTGAATAAGGTGTATATATATTCAGTGACAAGGGAATGGATTATGTGAGGAAAAAGCATGCAGAGGAGCCTGGGAACACTGTGTATTTCCCACAGTTGCCTTCTGGATAACTCTGCAGAAGGTGGTGCTAGCAGCAAGTTGCGTTCTGCCTCTTTTTATATATTGCTGTACTTGGCATTCTGTTGTTTCAGTTTATGGCTGTTTAGAGCTACTCCTGTCTGTAAAAACAGCTCTTGTTTGGTTAAATAAAAAAAGAACTCTTATTTTGAATTAAAACTTTTTCCAAAATAGAAAATTCTCCTCAAATACAGGTGGGTGAAATCTATAGAGTGAATGCCTCAGGAACGTAATGTCTCGCAATCTATAAACTCAACTGAAATCATTATCCCGAAGTCCTTGGGTTTATGATTCAACTTAAAATAAAGCATCTAAAGGAAAAGCAGCAAGTATTATAATGTGTTGTTTTCCAACTATATTAGTGACAATTCTCCAGTAATATGAAACTCTTTTGCCTGACAGCATCCTTATTTTTGTAATTCCAAGGTATGTTTGGGATGAGCTCCCCAGGTCTTGTGCTTCTCTCAGCTGAACAGAGCAGGAGGACCACTGCAACATGATTTCCTTCTTTCTGCAGGTCCACCTTTATAGTCCAGCTTCTCACAGTCATGGTCTTGAAGGAAAAACCGGCGAGAATTGAAATTAGTAGAGTGGGACAAGAGAACAGTAGCTATACATGACTGTGTGGCATGGTTTATACTCTGTGGAGAGAGAAAACATAGAAAGACAAGACATAACCATTGCATGAGCCAGCATCCAGAATGACATTGAGAGAACAGGAAAAACTCGATGGATGTCTAAGAGAGTAATGCTGGTGTTCCTCCATAAATCCTTATAATACTGGGTTGGATTTTGTTCTTTTTATCTTTCCTCGCATGCCTTTAACTCTTCCTTTAATTGGAAATTTTTGTTATCAATGTTCTGTGGTAAAAGTCACTTACTTTCTTTTTTTCACAGTTGAGCTTTACCCTAGGATGTAGAAAATGGCTAGTGATCTTTGGAATAGACCTGGCTGCTACTTCAAGGTGGGGGAACAGATTAACTTTTGTGGTTTTATCCAGCTGAAATCTTTTCACAGGCACAGCTCTGACTAAAGCAAAGGAATATCACCCACTGACTGTCTCCCGTCCTAATCCAAAGCTGAGGCTAGTTGTGATGGTGGTTCACTGATTTACAGTACCAAGACCAAAGGAATTGCATGCAAAATGCGGCAACTGCATTACACACAGTATCCATAAAAGATAAATATAGTTTGCCATTTAAAGTATGCTCAAACCTTTTTGACCAAATACCATTTTACCAAGAAGCTCCTTGGGGGATTAAGTAACACTACAGTGGATTAAGTAACACATGTTGTTCTACATGCACTATAAATCTGGTATAAAAGCCTCTCTAAACCTCTTTTTACAAGGGCTCACTGAGGCACCCAACTTTGATGGGTGATAAGACAGTGCAAAGATCCAGAGTTAAGGCCTGTGAAACCATGGTTTCAATATCCAATGCTCTTCTGGTATTAATAATAACCATGAAAACTTAGTGAAATTTATGAGGGTGCTTTAAAAAAACATTATTTAAGTGGAAACTTTCCTAAGGCATAAAGATTAACACAAGTTATTCAGTTGGCTATCAGACTGTAGGATGCCTGAATTTCTTTGTACATTTGAAAATCTCTTGTCAGTCTGAACAAGGGTGCACTTCAAGTACAACACACAGGGAATAAACCAACAGCTACAAAAGCTCATAGTTAAATGTGCAGCAAAATCCCCACAAGGATTGTGCTTATCAAATGCTCTTTTCCACAGTCTTGAATTGTAAGTTTGCATTTTTAATTCAAATTTTAAAATACTGTGAATCTATGTGCTTATAGCTATATAAATTATGGGGCAAATAACTGCTTGCCACAGATGTGTGTTTGATGTTAATTTTGTTTGCTAGATCCTCAGGGAAGGCTATTTCAAAACAGTGCTGTTTTCAATGAAACATCAAAGCTTTTCCATTTCTTCAAAATAAATCTCTTATTGCAAAGCCATAATAGCTCAGTTAGTGTATGTGAATGTGTGTATCTACCTTGTAGCACATGAATAACTGACAAAAATCAATTTGTAGTCCCAGATGTTATATGCTACATTACCAAATCCCAATCAGAATCACCTAATTTATTCTATTAACTTATTCTTCAGCTGTAAAGGTTGCAAACTATGAAACTTTTGCCATTTTTAGGCATCTAAGCAGGTCTTCAAATTATTTGACTGATTTTTTCTTTAATTTTATGATCTAATCTACAGCGTTGTCTGCTGGGACAAATTATTTTAGAAATTTAAAAATGAGACTGGAGTAGTATTTCTCATCTAAGAGGAAAAAATCTTTGCTAAATAAATGTCAAGGATATATAGTTAAATAGGAAGATTTTGGGGGGAGAATCCTTCCATATGACATTTCTCTAGGTATCTAACCTACAAAACATACACACCAGAAAACTTCACTAATTCAGACACTTCTTTGCCAGGATGTTAAGTCACTCTGAGTTGAGGTGAATATCTATACCTGATCTAAGTATTCCATTTATAGATGTTAATCTGGGGAATAAAATAGGATTATCATATTCCTAGTGCCATACATGATCAATAGATAAAGAATATAATCAGCTATTTTTAATGTAAAAAGAATGGTCACAGATTTTATTAAATTTCTCAAATTAAAATATTAATCAGAAGGTTTCTTTTCTCATTCAGGAGAAAATTCATCCACAGTCCACAAGCAGACTCCAGCTGGGCCTCAACTCAGTGAGATGAATCGACAGCCCTTTTGTTTTGCTTAAAGGTGAAGTAAAGCTTCTTTTCTTCTCATGTGGAGAGGGATGTATTACAATCTTACTAACACTGCATTAATGACCATGCCTTTATGTTGTTACAAGGTCAGTTTTTAAGATTTCTTTTCAAAATGTTTTGGTGAGAGAATTTGGTGTAGTCTTGTAAACCAATCCTGAATTCAAGGGAAAATATTATCAAGATAGTAAATATTTTTATTTATATGGAAAGTGCTCACATTTAGCACTTTTTAATCCTAATAAACATCTACTTGTGCTACAAATGTCATCTATGACTTACTTTCTTCCATCCTGATATGACTGCAATGCTGATCTTCATTTGACATCTAATATGTACAGTATCACCATTTATATCAAATACCTGGATATACTCAGTAGAGTAAGCTCCTTGGAACCTTCAACTGATTGCTGCTGAACAGGAGACTTTTATTCCTGAAGTATCCATCCTGCAATTTGCAGTAAAATTCAGGATAGCTGATCTGGGTACCAGCTGTCTCTTTTCAATGAGACAACCATTTGGGATACAATTTCTGTAGTTCTATACAGCTATCAATTATTCACTGCCACAATGGGCCATTAAAGACCCATCAGTCAATGATTCATGTCTGGTAGTTATTTTAAGAAGTCTAAAAGGAAATCTCCTACAGAAAAAAATTATCTTCATAGTTCCTAAAGTCAAGAAAAATTCTGCTTATAAGAATAATCATCTCCAATGAAGGAATGAATTAAAATTTTTGGAAGATCCTCAAAAGGGTGTCAGCAGCTAGACCTTAGGTTAGAGCCAGGCTGGAATGGGAAGGCGATGAGGCAGGGTGTCAACTGAAACAGGATCTGAGGTCTGCTAAAGGAGCAGAGCACTGAGCCAAGCCGCTGAGTGTAGCTATGTATGAAACATGGTCAGGAGAGAACCAAGATTCAGGAAACTGGTCAAGCTGGGATGCATCAAGCTGAAGAGCTAAACAGCAATACCACAGCCAGAAAGCTGAAGACTCTGAGTAAGACAGGGCCAGGGAGACGGGAGAGACAGGGCTGAACGATGTTGGACAACCTGGTCTCCACAGCTATCGGTGCTCTGCCAGGAGTAATCATATTAGGAATCAGGTGTGAAGAGACAGAGGGCAGGAGCCAAAAATTAAGACAGCAAATGGAAGGAGAAGAGGAGCCTTAACCAATATCAGAAACAAAGACTGTGGAGGACAAGATGCAAACAAAGATGCAGATGAGAGATGCAGAGGTGAGAGACAAGAGCCTGGTGCACAGCAATAGCCAAAAGGAACAACTGGGAGCAATGGATAGGATTGTCTCACGTCTCCCATAAATGGGGCAAACCGCCAGCCAGCCTCAGGACCCATCCTCAGGATGCCTGGCCTCGTGATCCTCCTGGCTCCCCAAAGAGCTGATGACTGGGACTGTCCCTGGAGCTAGATAATGTGGCTGAGGCTGAAACAACTGGAAATAGGTAGGATTTGGGATTTCTTTGGGCAAATAAGTGCTGTTAGGTGGCCATTCATCACAAACATTAAAAAATAAATAAAAACTTCCTTAATCTGCTTCCAGGAAAAAAAAAAAGTACTTTGGTAAACGTTGCACTGAAGTTTCTTAGAAGTCAAATAAAGATGGAGTAAAGGACTGAGACTTGACTAAAACCAATACTGCAGTACAGCCAAAAGAAAACATTTTTTACTTATAAGTGAGATGTTTTAGTAGTTTTTTTGAAAAAAAAATTGTAACTGGTCACTAAACACTTCAGGTTTTAGTGGAATAAAGTTGTGGCAGTACATGTGCCTGTGTTGGTGAGTATGTGTGTGTATGTATGTATATAAGTATACAAACAGTTTGTTTCCCCTGCCCCCACCAGACCTAATCCAAATCATTGCATAATTGTGTCTGATAATATGCTGCCAGTTGTTCTGTCTACATAGAACCATCAAAGGACATTAGGAACTCTGATATTTTATATAAGAATTTTCCAAGCTATTTTTATCTCATATATTGCCATCTCAGAGAAATTTAGCTGTTCACATCTCCTACTTATTAGCTTCAACACAGAGCTGTACTGACACAGATATATCAGCAATGTTTCTAAAAAGTAGCTCAAAGTATTAACCTTTCCAACTCTCATCTCTTCTATGCAGCTCAAGGGAAACACTTGAAAACACTGGTATCCCAGGGTTCGTAAAGGTCACTTGAATAAAATTGGTACCACACACCCCCTGACACTGACTGAAAAACAGATTACCTCTCCAAATAGCTACCTGCTATGTCTTTTTAATCAATAGCAAATAGCGTTTCAAAGAAAGATCCTCAGTAGGCATGAACTAGTTATGGACATTCTTCATCTCATTCTGAATTCACAGAGAATTACAGCAGTAGGTGATTATCATCTTGATTGCCTTAGAAATTAAGAAAAAAAAAAAGAAGCAGTAGAAAGCCAAATCCCACAATTTGAATAAGTATATTTAATCAACCCTTCTACTGGACCAGATCCAATTATTTATGAGTCTTTTTTGGAATCAGTAAATAGCTTTTAAAACTACTCCTCTAGAGTGACAGCACATCAATCTTTTAAGAACATGTTTTTATTGCATTTGAATCAGATCAAGGTAAAAATAGAGATAAGAGTTATAATAACAGCTCTAGTACTTTCTGAACTGACTAGTCTGAACGACTTTGCTAATAAAAGATGGTAAATATTGGCAGTGATGCCAGATCCCAGTTTGCTGTAGATTCTGCATGTAAAACTTTAAGTCTTACATAACATGCTCAAACTAAGGAGGAAAAAGATCACATTTAAAAAAAAATAAATCTTAAGACTATCTTGTGTGGTATCTATATATGTGGGGGAACTTTTCTTCTTCATAAGGCTATGCAAACCTATCTACAAACTAATATGCTGATTCACAGGGATCTAAAATAGATTATCAGTTTTTTTCAGTTGAAATTCACATAGAATTTTGCAGAGAGCCTTAGCCATATAGGAACTCTTAAGCAGCTAAAATGGGTTTAAATAGCTGTGTTTTTTAAAATGCCATATATATATATATATGTGTGTGTGTGTATCATATATATATAAAAGCCATATTTTTATCTTTATATATATAAAATAGTAACATCCATTGTTCATTTCATGGATTTATTTAATATTGAGAACAAAAATATTCAGTTTCTTTGTTTTTTGAAACAGACTTGACTAAAATTTCAAGTAAATTTGTTTAGTAAAGTAGATTTGGGAATATAAAACTTTGTGTAGCTCAGAAGGGATCCAGAAGTCCTTATAAAATAATTTTTACTGGAGAAATTATTTAGAACGCTCAACTGTGAGGCTGGTTCAGTTACCTGACAAGTTACTTTTCCTTCTGATAGCATTAATTGCTTGACGGCTGTGATAGATAGGGAAAAGTCTGATTGTTAAAATTTAACTGCGAGAGAACAGGACTATTACATCTGCCAAGGAGCTACTGAGTAGCTTAATGATCAGAAAAGGTAGCATTGACATTTGTTGCAATAAAACCAGAAGAGATGAAGTCAAATTATGAATCCTTCACAGTAAATATTTTATTTTCCCCAGTGTATTCAAGCTAGCAATGAAACAACTGGTATTTCCAATATTAGATTTTATCTTTGACCATATGGTACAGCTTACAGAAGTAATTTTGGCAGAACCTGATGTCTTTTTTTATGTGCTTGCTAGTTCTTTCTTGGTACAGGCAGATACCAACATTAAAAACATATCACTGGGTACTATTAGAGTAGGTACATTAGCTAGACATTAAAAAAAATGAGCCAGTCTATATTTGCCTCAATGAATAAAGATGCAATTCAGACTGCTTTAAATTCATAGGTCTAAGCCACTGCCCTTTATATATGATAGTGATAAAGGACATATGTCTGAGCCTGTAGTTCTACCAGAAAGCTTCTCATACAATCTGAACAGAGGAACCCTGCTGATTATTGTTTTGGAAGGGAATGTGATTTGTGGGTGGACGAGCAACAGCTCAGGTGGAAAAGCAAGAGGCTGCTTTCAAGTTCAGAGAGAGAAGGACATTTCAGCACTGCCTGAGCCACACTGCTGCGTAACTCTGGCAGAAATATGAATGAGTTATTGCACAGGTTGATGCTAAAAGAGGGTTGATAGTTGGATCAGGGAAAACATTTCTGGAAGTTTGTTTCAAGATAATGTGACTTTCACTACCTTATAACTAGCAATTACTAGTTTCTCATAAAAAGCAAAGCATACGAGATCTTGGATTTTGGCTAGGTTGGAAGTGTCAGCAGCACTTTATTCGATACTGGTGTATGTAGTAATGGTGGCTCCTTATTACAGGTAGATTAACTTGGAAGAGCTGATGCAGCTACTGCCCCCTCTGCCTCCCCCAGCCTTCTGCCATCCCTCTAGCAGATACTAAATAGTGTCATGAATCAGAGTCTGGATCCAGAGCCACTAAATTCAACAGGATTCATTCCTTGCTCTCCAGAGAAACTGAAGCAGTGCTTTGGTTTTCTGTGCTACCTCCCTAGGAAGGCCACGGAAAGATGCCTCCCCGCTTCCCTGGGTCCTGTTGCTTACTGAACACAGTCCATCAAACCCCAGCATAGGCAGCTACAGAAATAAGCAGTTTAGGCAATGACTGCGGGGAAGTGGATTGCTAGGGACAGCCTCGCTTACAAACAGCCTTACAAACCCTAAGGACACCAGGCTTTCTTCTGTACCTAGCTCCATGCTGGCTGCGCATCCGCCTGCTCACTGCTGGGAAGCAGCATGAGGGAACAGCCAGCAAGCAAGCAAGCTGAGCAGCATCCACCGAGCCCGATCCCCGCAGAGCTGGAAAGCATCAAGGAGGGGCTGGCTGCTAATTCCTTGGTATTACCAGCTGCTGGACCAGTGATGAGCTCATCATCCAGAGAAAAGAAAACATGTGAAGACAGAAAAGAAAAAGTTTGCTCAGTCCTAACAGGGGCTCTTCTGGATGAGGAAAAGATGCCAGATTGATATCCTACTTGCAAAGTTACTTTGCTCTCAAATTTTACCTGGACTGCTCTGAATATATGGAATTATTCTAAATTCAAGGCGTTTGCTTTTACTTTACTGAAAATCACAATTTTACTTTAAATTTAGAGATGAAAATTCTAAACCCCACATTTTATTTAATTGAGTCTTTAAGGGGCTTTTCGCGTATTAAAAAACAAAAAACAGTGAGTGTAACTAGTTACTCTGCCCCAACAGTTAAGGTGCTAGCTAAGCATCGTTAACTGCAGCAGTAATGACTTGTTTTGCAGTAGCATCCAGTGTTCAGGTAACATTGTCCTAATGCGATAGGAAACATATAAACACCTGGGAGGCAAAGATCTTCATTACATTAACTCTGTGCCATTTTGCAATCCCTTGTTATGATACCTGGTAAAACAGCCTTTCCTTTGGTAGATGGTATTAAAGGGTTATATACGAAATTCAGTGTCACTTTGTTATGGTACTTCTAGTATGTAGATTTAGGATATAAAGGGATAATTGTCAGAGAGAGTTTTCACATACAGTGCTGATGTAAAATCTAAATGAAAGATATAATTTTCCATCAAACAGAAAACATCAACTGTAATGTTGAAAATATTTCCCTTTTATTACAAGCTAAATGATCTAATCTGTGTGTAAGCCAAGAAATTTTATAGCTGTTTCTATTCATGCAGTTCATAAATGCCCTGTTTATATAAGCAGATTATGAAGGTATTTATGTAAAATGGCATTAAAAAAAAGACTCTGACAATCTAAAGTGTTGTATTACAAATCTGTCTTGATTCCCTTCAAAAATAAAAAAGTTATATTGCAAAAACCAGAGAAAATCAGTACGCTGACTCAAAAGGATTAGCCACACAAACTAATACAAAGTAAAAAGGTACCCTATGTCAGCCAACCTGTAATGACTATCCATCTGCATGCCCTTAGCAAATGTAAAGTACTTTAAATTAGCTAGGCTCTTTGTAACTGAAAGCCAAGCTAACTCAAATTACCTGACATTTTCTGTAGCCCAAATAAGGTACTCACGCTGAGTCTGAGCTAAGAGCAAAGGTTCCTTAGAAGAGTCAGGTAATTATCCAACGTAATTTCCATTTCTAAAATTAGATTCCCTGACTACCCCTTTTTGGGGTGCATAGTTGACCATGTGTTTGTATTTGCAGGTAGTTTTTTTGTTGCCCTGTTTGCTTCTGATCTTTAAGTCTGCATTCTTTACTCAGAATACTGAAAAAAACCACCGAGGGCTGAAAGAATTTTCTTTTCCCAGTTTGCTTTCTCTTCCCAGCTGCATTTATTTAATTTCTATCTTCTATGCCAACGATGTTTGTTGCTCCATTGCATCCTCAAAGGAAGACCTCAAGACCCTTGCAGCTTCTTGTATGGTTAGCTTGCTCCACCTGAGAACTAGGATGCTACTTCTTTGATAAAAGTAGTTTTAGTCAAGGGGAAGAAAAAAATGACAGCCTATACAGGAATATAGCCTGCTGCAAACAAATACAAGATTTGGTATGGACATGGGACCAAATGTTATCTAAAAGACAGCTAAGAGCCTAAGGCCAGATTAAAACAGATTTATATAATCCTATCTAAATAATATTTCAGACATCTGTGTCCAGGAGAGTGACCCTCAGAAATCTCATGTTGCCAACGAGGAGTCCTGCTATGTTTTCTTAAGTACATCACTTAAGTTGGGCACCTAAACTTTACTACATT
Source organism: Aquila chrysaetos chrysaetos (assembly GCF_900496995.4). Taxonomy (NCBI): domain Eukaryota; kingdom Metazoa; phylum Chordata; class Aves; order Accipitriformes; family Accipitridae; genus Aquila; species Aquila chrysaetos. The sequence continues at coordinate 27,964,140 of NC_044005.1, forward strand.
CATAGAGGAACTCTGGCCTGCTTGGCTGCATGACATTTACAGCCAAGTGACATTGACACGTTAGACATCCCACACCTCAGTCTGGTGAAGGGCTGGATTCTGAAGGTGTGCTCAGAACCTGCCAGCAACACTCTGTCAGTGTCAGAATTGCATTCAGTACTAAGCACCCCTCTCTGAAAAGAGAAAATAAGTTGAGTACCCTTTTTATTGTCTAATAGTTGAGCAATTACAGCACTTCACCAGGGCAGCTCAATTCCTCCTTCAGCTTGAGAAGATTCAAAAGTTCATCTTCAGCCTCCCAGGAAACTGTTCATCCTCTCTTCATAAAACAGACTGAACTGAAGCACTCTTCATTCTGCCTGCTGAAGTGGGGGCACTAAATGTGAAGTAATGTAAGATACCTAGCACTGAAGGAAAACAGGAAAGAGGAAACTTAACTCTGAAGCCCTGTGACAACTGCATTCCTCTGGAAAGGAACTTCTCAGTTGTGGGGCCTGCTTCCAATTCCACATCACTTTATGCATTGCATTTAATGATGTTTTAATGCACAGGATATCTCTGGAAAAACTGGGGAAAAGAGAGGTGGTCTAAGCTGAACCTCTTATTTTGCAATTGGGCTGTGCTAAAAGTTGTGAAACAGTGGGTTAGTGTAAGTAATTTAACAGGCTAAGGCTTCTTAAAAATAGACGGCTTGATCAATTGCCATCATATGAGTATATTAAATAGGTTATCAATTACTGTAACAAAATTAAACCTAGAACTTTGAATTGAATTCATTTGCATGTGTTATCACTGCTTGCAGTAGGAAACAACACTAGAATCACAGAAAGGTTTGGATTGGAAGGGACCTTTAAAGATCATCTAGTTGCACCCCACGCAAGGACATCTTTCACTAGACCAGGTTGCTCAAAGCCCCATCCAACCTGGTCTTGAACACTTCCAGGGATGGGGCATCCACAACCTCTCTGGGCAACATGTTCCAGTGCCTCACCACCCTTATAGTAAAGAATTTCTTCCTTATATCTAATCTAAATCTACCCTCTTTCAGTTTAAAACTGTTAGTCTTTGTCTTATCACTGCAGGCCCTGGTAAAAAGCCTCACTTCATCTTTCTTTTAAGCCCCCTTTAAGTATTGAAAGGCCACAATAAGGTCTCCCTGGAGCCTTCTCTTCTCCAGGCTGAACTACCCCAACTCTCTCAACATACCAAATGTGTTCAGTTATGTTGCTCAATGTGATTAGTTATCGCAAACAAACTTTTCCCAATTTATTATTCAGGTTCTAAATTGCTGATATGGAGCCATGCTTAGGTTGTTTCAGAAACTGTTTACTCAGAAAGATGTGCAAGAAAAAAACTGCCTATTATTTGTTCCTCTCTATTCTCTGTTACCCATTCCTTTTGTTTGTTTGTTTTAAATAGGTATCTGATGACAAAAGAGAAGATGAAACTGTGGGATTTGAGTAACTACCCATGTTCCATGGTCAGTTCACAAGTAACCAAACAAGCTTTGAGTGAGTACAGTCTGAAAATTGCTCATCCAGACTTAGTACCAAACATTTCAGCAAAAAATGGATCAGTTCACAAAATATTTGCAAATAAGAAAAATGGGGTTGCTTTCATCAGATACAGTTATTCATAATGAATAATTTAATGTTATTTTTAGTAGTCTGAAAGCATCAGTTCCATTTAAACACCAAAAACCTGCTATGTGTTTTGATCACTATTGACAAACAATCATCATCTGTCTATAAAAGTGCATTTTCCCTGTAGGGATTCTGTGGCTTGGACCACCACCACTTTTTTTACACTGAAGGGAGAGGAAAAAGAATAAAATACGCTCTCTTCCCATAGTAAAAGCAAAATAAATGTTAAAATGTAGAGACTATTACGAGATAAATTTGTCTCCAAGAAAGTGATATCCTCATATCCTGACATGGAGAGCTAGCTGGTTTTTGAGACCATTTTTGTTACTGACAGAGCAAAAAAAGACACATGGAATATATAATAGTCAAAACTAGAATGCAATGCAAAGCTCCTAGGTAAATACAGGAAAAATATATGAACTACATTTAGTGAGGTAAGAACCACAACATCCAAAGGGAACAAATGGCCTAACCTTTCTATAAGGACAATGCAAACTTGCCAATTCTCCTTCTTTTCCCAGTGTAGAATAGTGTTTATTTTTACACACTGTACACAGCCTAATCATTTTTGGACATTTGCCCATGCCTCTGGGACAAGGAAAGATATGTATGCAACAATTTTATGTTATATGCAGAAGAAGCTATGTTGGACCTATTCAATAAAGCCTGAACTACTGGATCTGAGCATATACAGCAAACTAATACAATTTACATGTAACAGATTTTTTGCCCAGGACCTGACCAATGGCACATCACTTGCATGATAGTTCCAGCACATCTGACAAGAAAAACATGAAATGCTTGATATGCATATATAAGCACAGAGGTTATTGTCCTTTAATTTCAAAAAGACAGGATACTGTTTATAGACTGGTCAATAAGGCTGAGTCAGTAGTATCTATAAAACAAAGTGTCTTACAAGAAAAAGACAGGACAACAAGCAATCAAAATCCAGTAATATTGAAAATCTGGTGCTCAGATATTATGACAATGAGCACTTCACTAAATAGGTTTGATACATTCTAAAGCTATCTACTGAAGTGAGCCACCCAACACGTGTTTTCCAATTACGGTAAAAAAGGTTCACTGATTTTTTGAAAGTTCACAGCAGAGTTTATCATAGACGCCATCTGGTTCCAACACCAAAAATAATTAATTTGATCATAACGTCCCTTGATGTTTAGTTATGACTGAAAACTAATCTTCCACCTTCTCATTCTGCACATAGCACAATGTATGAACAACATGTGTCACCATGTACTGAGCTTATTAAAACTGTCTGTAGTTTCAGACATTACTATTATAAACCCTATTTTAATAGCACAGGACTTTTTTTACACTGGATTTCTGAGGTTCAATGGCTTTCCAAGCAGGATTTTTTTCTTGAAGGGACAAAAAAAAAAAAAAAAAGTACCACTATTTTACAAAAATATGAAAAGGGAATATTGTATATAGTTTTTAATCTTATTTTAATCGCTTGCATTTCAAGAAAAAAGTTTCAGCAGAAGGTTGAAACAGCTAAGCAAGATATATCATTGAAGAAGAAATATCTTTATGGACTTACCAGTCTTTGATTATGTGAATTCTTATGTCTTCCAATAGGACAACTTGTATCCATATATCTATGGAAAAAATAGCTGTAGTGCTCTGAGAACTTTGATATACATGTAAGTTACCAATGACAGGAGCTCTGTGCAAATGCACAGAATTTACTAGGATAATCTGGGTCATAGAAGCCCTTTTCACAAATAAGGACTAGAATTTGCTACACTCGGCCTAGCAACACAGAAATGACGGTTCAGGTGTGATATGCTCTTCATTAATTTCTGTGAAGGCAACACTTTTCAAACAATTTATTTTATATCAATAGTTGTAAAAACAGGATAAACATCACACCATTGTTAATTGAAAAACATGTCTAGCCCTAAATTCAGAGGGAAATAAGAAAACAAATAAAAAATTTGCATTAGAATAATTAGTGCCAGATGAATTGAACTAAATGAAGAGTCTAACCTGCTCCAGCTGACCCTAGTTTGAGCAATGAGATTAACCTAGGCAATCTCCAGAGGTCACTTCCAACCTCAGCAATCTTGTGATTCTGTGAACCTGATAGTGAAATATCCGCCTTGCCATTTAATTTCTGAACTGCTTCTGAAAGGTGCCAGCTGACTGCAGTTCTGAAACAGAGAACTACAGTTAGGTTTATTAACATTTAATATTTTCTTGTAGCCATGGTTATCCTAACTAATTCAGCAGCCCAGGCTTTCCTGAACAACTGAGCAATTTTGAGCAGTGACAGTGAACAAACCCCAGAAAAGAATTACATTGCAGGAAATATTTGTGTTGCCATTGGGGACAAAAGGAAGAGCAATGATCTGTAGTAGAAAGGGGAGTGGATCAAAGTCTGCAGCATAATGAGTTCCTCCTGTGTATGACAAATGTTACCTTTACTGCTCAGTTCCAGTATAAGACGAATGGAGTATAATGGGGAAAGACGTGGAGGAGAACACTCCTTCTCCAGGCTGAAGCCACATTATTTCTTTGGAAATAAGGGAAAATGCAATAAAGTTAAGATGGTAGCAGCTAGAAACAATAGTACAACAATATTAGCAAGCAGAAAACCAGTCTCAGGAGCATTGCAATTTAAAGACATCATTTTCAGAGGGCTAATTTCCAGAAATGCACTCTGGGAATTACTCATATAAAAAGACGACCTTAGGAGGAATTGGCAGTGGATGACAACATTAGGAAGTGTCTGTCCAATTACTTTGCAGTCTGCCACGAATCCCCATTTCTAATGGTGCTGGATGAGGCAAGCTGCAGACTGGCTTTCTTCCTGCTTGACAGGGGTCAAGTTTGCTGATACCAAGAACACCAAAACAGGGGACTTGGGTTCCACAGAGCTTCATGAGGTTGTTTTTCAACCAACCCAGAAAGCAAATAACTGCAAAAGTGCTGATGTTTTCACCTATCCAAGTCATATTTTCAAGCTTTTTCTCTGAAATTATGCAGGTTAAAAGGGCTTTTAGAAAGCAGAATTTGATCTTTATATATAGCAACATCACTACAATGTAGCCTTTCCATTCCCTTACCCCCAAAATATTTATAAGAAACATGATTTTAAAAATGTTGATAACACAGGGAAAATTTTTGTGGAAAAAAAAAAGTAACACTGGTTTTAGACATGGTCCTTATTCAACTCCTGCTTCTCTTGTAGGACTGAAGGCCTTGCAGAAAGTGACCCTGGATGACAGCATGGACTTACAAGTGCTATTACAGTAAAGTTAGTAGGAGCAGTGCAGTCTTTATTATAGAATGCATCTGTGTGTCATATCTTCAGTGTCATGTCTTCAGTATAATTTCTTCCCCCTCTAGACACAGCTAGCACTTGACGTGAAAAACATATGTGCTTTTTTCTCATCTAGAACCCCTTGTTACAATGGTTAATTGTTAGAATTATTTGTGCTGTTCAAATTCAATAGGATTCACAGCCTAAAATAGTGCACCTGATCCTCCTTTACTTATTTGCAGTACAACAAAGCTTCTGTGAGTACAAACACAGAAGGAAAATGTGGCCTCTGCCGCAAGAACCTTGCAGTCTGTAAATGAAAGAAATCATATATATATATTCAAGTGGACCAAGGGGCCAAGGAAAGAATGAGATAACACTGGTGGTGATGATGTAGCACACAGACAGCTCACCAGTGTAAACTGTTGCATGAAGACTGTAATAGAAAGTTTATGGATAACTTATCTGCCTTACAAGGACCGCTACCAATCAAGAGAGCTGCCTAGGAACCCATGGTATGAAAAGTTTGGAAACTACCACCAAAAGAGAAATGACAGGGAAGGATGGATAAAAATATTTGTCCTACTTGGCTACTCAGTACCTGCTTTTCTGACCTCAGCTTTCTCAGCATATCCAGGCAGGACTGAAAATAGACCCAGGCTGGAACAGAAAAATAAAGTCATCATTTTCCTGATTCAATTCATAATACAGGCATTGTGAATTCTCCTCCCTTTTTGTTTTCCTGAGTTCAAACTTTACAAGTTTGGGGTGGAGGAAATAGGAGAAGAATGGTTTCTAGTGTTATTTCCTGGAGATAAAGCTCATATCTAAAATGTGAGAGATGTGAAAATGGTGAACTTTAGAGGCTGATCGATGTTCTTAAGCACAGAGCAGGTTAGGTGTTTTGGACTGGGCCACTGAGTTTCATATTAATCGTGTTTAAAGCATATTATTTTGTGCTGTATCAAAGCACAACACCCTTCTTTTATCTTCCTGAGCATGCCATCGCTGCTGAAATGAGAGAAGACTGAGATGAAAGTAAGCCTTTTAAAATGGTACAGCTGAGGCTGGATTCTACTAATACACCTCTGAGGAGTCTGCAAGGCAGAAGGTGCCCAAAAAGCCTTCCCCTTTCCTTGCTGAGCCCAACAGGATCTCACCCTGAGCAGCACAGAGATCATTCCCAGCCATTTTCACATCCCCTGTGGAAAGCAGGTTCCTGTAAAGTCTTCACTGAATAGGCGGTACCTCAGTTTCTTAAACAGAAGTCAGTGGAAGCTTCACATGTGGATTTTCGATAATCAGCCCAAGGCACCTACAATGCAAACCCCCAAACCAGAAACCTGATCTGAAGTCCAACTCCTTCCAGGCAGTAGAATGATACCCTAGCTATTGTCATCTTTAACAGCATATAAAATTAAATGTGTTTTCCACTGAAAATAATTGAAAGTATCAAAAATCCCTGCAATGTCTTTTCAAGCTTGATGAGCATTCACTATGCGCTTTCCTTTAACATTTCTTTCCCTTGAAGAACAGTCAAAGTTATAAGACAATGATTTAATGCACTGTACATAACGACATCCAATATCCCTCTAGGATTGCAGGCTATTTTCATCTTGCTCTGCTTCCTCTGTATTTTTACCACAACACAACAATATTGAGAGCCCCTATCTACATATTTCCATCAGTCCATTGTTCATTAAGTAAGTCATGAACACGTAGAGCTTTGATCAGCTCTCAAACAACAACAGGAACATTTCTAGCTAAAATTTTCCCACAAGATTACCATAACTGCATTGACAAACCAGTCAGCTGCACAAACGAGCAAACTATTACTTTTGCTTTAACAGTCAACCAAATCTGGCCCTGCTTTCATTTTTTATTAACTCCAAAGTTGGGAAAGATGTAGTATTACTGAAATAAAACACAGGTGGACAATTTAAACATGACTGTAAGTATGTCTATACTGCAGTAGATCCTATTTTGTGCACCTTAGGAAAAGACTCAAATTCCTAGTATTTATTCCATGTGCTTACTGCTGAGGGTTTAGGACAAAGTGATCACTGCAGCATAGAGTAGACATACACCAGCCACCTTTAAGCTAGTTTGTTCAGAGAATAGTAGTAGCTCAATGCAAACTAATCTATCCCATTTCTCAGACAGACTTTTCAGCTTATACTTACCTATATTCTATCATGTCCGTATCAATACAAATACTAGAGTTAAACAGTTCAAGGCTAGTGATAAGTATATACTCAATTATTTGTCATAGAATAAATATCCCATAAAGGGATAAGACTTTTCTAGTTTAAGTAAAACAGGACTGACTGCAGTGTAGATGTAGAAACAGCGCAGCTGGACTCTTCATCCAGACCCCCTCAGGATTGCTGGGGCGGAGGTTTCAGACTTAAACAGAGAATGAAAGTTTAATTGATGTGCTTTGCATTCATGATAAATCAGTGTTTAAACCCATGTTCTGAAATAATTCTCTGCTGTGTATTTCCAGGATGGAACAAAGACCATCCTGATGAAATATATGCTAACTCATAGCCAGGACAAAACATCAGTGGCAAAATGTGGAGCAAGGAAAATTAAACAAGTCCATTAGTATTACACCACAGGGAATAAACATTGACACAAGATTGCAGCAAGAGAAAAAGATGCTTGTAATAATGAAATATAATCACTTCCCTAAGATGACATTCTGGTTTTGTTTGCAGAAGTCAGGTGGGATTCTCTCTCACATAAATGAGAACAAATGATTTGATAATGAGCATTTTGTCTCAGTTCCTAATGCATCTCAGGTGAGCCCTGCTCTTGCCAAATACGTAATTTCTCACTGCAAAGTTGTGGATATTCTGATTTGCTTGGGTGATGAGCAGTATTCCGGCTAAATATATTCTTAGGAAGATATTAGTGTAATGCATCATAAGATTACCATTGACACTAGTAGCATTTATTATTAAGGGAGCAACACTGACCAGCAGATCAATGGGGAACATTGTATATTTTATTTGTGTTAACTTTAAACCTTGACAAGGAAATGGAATATTTTTCATTAGGCAGGAAAATTAAAGACTTGTGCAAAATGAGCTGTAAATCTGCTAACTTTCATCAGCCCTTGGGAAAAGTTTCTGGTTATTCCTGACTGTTATGAAAGTATATGAGAAGAGGCAAACTCAAAAGTGTTGTTACAGAAGTCCAAATCTAAGCATGGGGATATAAAGTCATAAAGGATGATAAACGTAAGAATCCAGTTTATTTGCAGTAATAATAGAGTGAGATAAATGTGAAAAAGAAAGGATACTGTGATTTAAAAATACCAGAACTCTGTTGTGTTGTAGCAGATTAATTTGTGTTAAATATCCTATGCTGACCTGCAGAGACTATTTGTCAAATTTCATAAAGTGGGCATATTGCTAATTTTGAGCAAAGAGAATCCACATTCATGAGTTAAATTTCCTTCAATACAGATGGGAACAGGTGCCTTATTATTGAGAGAAAATTTGCTGACCTCTTTTTACGCTTGATGTGAGATTCCAGTTAAATTTGGTTAGATGAAGCCATCCTAGCTACAAAAGCTAATTTTAGAACGTCGACATTTTTAATAAGTGAAATAGTAATTAAAATAAAGCAAAAGCAAAAATAAGGCAAAGAATGTAAAAAGGCAGTGAAAGCCTGAAAGAAATTATGAAATCATTTCTCTTGGACCCAGGTGCCTGGGTACAGACACATTCATCAACCAGTGCTATTCAAAAGACAGGCAGCACATAAAACTGCCCTCTATCTCCCTGCTCTGCCAACCCCTACTACTTTTTTGAACTAAAGGTTATTCTCTGTAACCAAAGGAACAGAAATTAAAAAGTGACTACAAATACTGCTGGTTAACAGGTGTCATAACATAAAGAATGCAGAACAAAAACAATTAAAGGAACTGAAATAGTGCTACAGTCTGAGCTGTAAGAAGCTGAATGTTTCAACAGAGCCATCATTTAATAAAGTACAGTCAGAATATAAAAACTTCTGAGTTTTCCCTAAATACTATATTGCAGTCACTGTTAGCTTTCACTTCTTAATTAGAGGTAAGGAGTACATAACTGATGAGGAAAGTACACTCCCCCCCCCAAAAAAAAACCCAAAACCCAAACCTGTCTTCAGCTTTCACAGATCTCTACTGTTACATCTGTCGGTGCACCCTTTTGAACACCTTTCCAGGTTTCTATGTGCTGCCTTTCCAGTGACAGGCTTGGTACCACATCTCTTAGTAATGCAGTGCTGTAATTCAGTCCGTCACTGTGCTGCACTATGGTAGCAAAGACCATTCATCAGTAAACACAATATCCTGGGCCCTTGCAGGCAATACCCTTTGGGAGCCTAAGCACATAGCAGCACGGAAATGGACTGCAAAACAGAACAGAGCTTTTGTGTCAAAGGCTATGCAGTACTCACAGAAATGGATTCAAATCAATGGAAAGACATATTCTGCACATTTTATGAGACCTACATTTGGCCTCCATCTCACTCCAGTTTACATCAGTAATGTGTGTTTAAAAATCATCCTACAGGCACGGACAAAGATGCAACAAACACAGTTAAGGGCAAAATTTGACACCTGACATTTTCATCTGAATAAATTCATCCAGGATTCATTAATTCTAAAAGCAAAACCGGAATTTCAAGAATGGGAAATGTGGGTCAAAACCTCCAGTTTTGTAGATCTTACTCCACTGCACAGAGCTTTGCCTTTAGACTTGTGTCAGGGATCTCACAGCTCCATGCTTTCCCCAATGCTACTACTGGGAGCACTTACATTTTATGATTTCCTGGCCAACAGATATGTTATCTTCTATTTGTTTTAGCAAATTTGTGATATGCATAGCATGTTGAAAGAACTGAGCAATACACTGAAGCCCATGAAAAAATTTCTTTAACAAGTGATTATTTCTTTTGAGCTATGAAAAGAGTATAGAGAATTGAAATGTGTTTCTTTTGAAACTTGGAGAATTTACCTTTTAGGACTGCATTAATACTCTGCTTTTAGTTCATTATAAGCTTATAAAAATGAAGGAAAAATCTCATTCATAGACTTATTGCACAAAATGAAAACAGAAGGATGAAAGAGAAAATAAAGATCTGTCGTTACTAGTATATTTAGTTTTATATATGTCTATTTACCTTAACATAGGACAGTCTTTGTAAATATTCTCACATTTCTAATAGTCTGGGAGACAAACATGTATTTGTAAAGATCTTTCATTTAAAAGGAATACATAAGGTCTATCAAATTGCATGATTGAAACCCACATACCACAGCATGTAGTATAATACACAAAGGAGAGCTGGGCTGCGTAAACGCCCATCAAAAGGTGCTACAACAATATGAAACACTAATACTCTTCATACTTTCCTCAAAAAGGACCTGCAGTTTTCTCACTGTATCTTTTAGTCTGTTTGACATTTCTCTACAGTGAGTTTGACTATGAAATAGATGCAAGTGGTTATGTTAAGTTCTTGTGAGAAATGATGAAGTCTGAGAAGTTTATTGACATCAGGAATGGCTTCTCTGAACTGTTTGCTTAAATGTCCTGTCAGCCTGTCAGGCTTATCTCAAAATTCTTCACCCTTCTGGAGAAGGCTGGCCTGAAATTTGTCACTGAAATGCTATTTAACAAACATTGTTACTTTTGTTTAGGTCACAACATTTAAAAAACAGTGATTTTTATGAGAAGTCCCATGGAAGATTTTTTTTCTTTTTTGGTAATATTATAATTTTATTTCAAATGTCATTTTGGGGGGTATTATTTTTATACTATGCTTTATATTTATTTCTCACATGGACTTAATGATCCCTCTGCTGGATCCTTACAAATATTTTGAAGGCATCTTCTGGTCAGTGCTGCTTGAAAAACCTTTTCTGTGGATCAGCGTATATCTCCTGTTGTTTATAGTGAATCAGTTTGCCTATACAAAAGGAAAAAAACAATTAAATGTAAGGATGGAAGCCAATCCAACCACACACACATAAACAATTCCTAACACTACCCTTCCACTGCATGTGGAGAAGAGAAGGGGAATGTACCATGGGATAAACAACTCTCATTGATTTGTTGTTACAGTCACAGTTCGATACCTAAACAAATAGTTTAAGGGCAGAATTTATTAAGTCTGGTTTTATGTGATATTTGCTTGGATTATTTAGTGTCTGATAAAGTGCAAGTTCTGCCCTAAGATTTCCTGGGACTGGAGTGTTCATAGTGTCTCTCTCCGGGCGACTCTTTGGTTTCTAATAGCATAACTGATCTCACTCTGTGGGGTCCCCAACAGTGGTATGCCAATTTGACTCTTCCTCCTGTTCCTGTTTTCCTGCAGCTTGGAGGAATTTCATATTGCTGAGACCTCTACACCTCTGTCCAGAAGTTTGGTTGAAAGTGGCTGGCAGGTTCAAACATTACTGAAGGAGATAGAGAATGATGGATTGGCAGATACTGGAACAGAGGCAATGTCATCTCACAAACCTAATTTTCCTTGGAAGTCAAGCTAATGTGAAAGAAAATTCAGATACACATTCACAGAAACATTTAATACCCATCTATTCTAGCCCTTGCTATTGTGACTTTGCTTCTCAGGCCTATTTAATAGAAGCCATATCTCAAAGGAGCATTTTATATCCCAATTGCTGTGGAGACAGCAACAGTAGGCTTTTATCCAAGAATGGAAGTTCTCACCTGTAAAATACTTTTTTTTTTCATAATGCCTAATTAACAATTAAATAGCAGCTTATCTTTTAAGTTCTCTTTTTTAGGTTATTAATCTTTCCCCACTGTGTATTACATAAATTGTATGAAGGCAGTCAGTTCCTTTTAACTGTCTCCCCATACAATAGATTTATATTCCAGTTATAGATCTGAGGACTTTGCAGCACAGAAATCATACGTAATAGGCAATGATATTATAGACCAGTTCAGCTGGTGAGCTGTCCACTTTGCAAATGGCCGTTTTCTTGTGACAAGCTGCAGTCATTACTGCATCATGTAGAAAATTGGATTTAATATATACCTTGTGTGTTATTGATTCAATTCCATCTTGGTGGTAATAGTAGAAAAATATTTAACAGTGTGTTACTTTGATTAAGAGTTGATAGGATTCACACCCATTAGAGAAACTTTTTATGTAATACTGTTGAAGTCAGACCTCATATAAGACTCAGGCACCTTGCTATTAGGGCAGATGTTCATACTTCTCCATGTGACCCCACCTCTGGGCAGGAGGGATATGTTAGGGAAGGATCATTTCATGCTAACCTATAAGATTGTTTCTGCTGGGGCTGCAGCATGCAGGTTTTCAATGCTTGTTCCCTCACTGAGAAGCAAAATCGCAGTGTCCAAGCACCCTAGCCAATGCCTCATAAGGACAAGACAAACAAGCATCATACTGAGCATGGAGAAGACATACTGCTAGCAAAGAGGGAAAGCAAAGAGCAAGGGAAAAAATATCAGCAACCCAGCCCTTTCCAGAGATTACGCTTCTAAATCAGGGCTGTGGGTAAACACCTCCATCTGTTGAGCATCCCAATCCTCCCCAGAGACTAGGCACCTAAAAATGTCTTTGAAAGAATTTAGCAGTTCAGTCTTTCTCATGCTTTTCCTTATAAAGTGTGGACTGAATAGGAGAGGATGGAGAAGGGTAGCTGGATAGTTAGTACTCCTCCTGAAAAGAAGTCACCTGAATTGTAGTTTTTTCTCTACCTGGGGAGATTAAACACATATCTCGCGTATTGTGGCAACACATCCAGACAAGGCTTGAGATGGGGAAAAAGGCACATATTTTATTGGCAACCTGCATACTTGATTATGCTGGTTTACTATTACATTATTGTGCCCCACAACATAACATATTGCAAAGTAATGCATCCTTGCAAGGCTATAAGGTCTTTAGTGGTTAATTTGTGTTCACTGAACATTTAGCAGTCTGTATTTAGTAGCATATTAACTTTGTGGGAAGGAAATCCTGTGAATTCTAATAATCAAGAGTAACACATCTAAAATCAGAAAGCATATGATCTGAAGATGAAAATTAATTTTGGAAGCTAAATCATTAAAAGTATGTTCCCTTTCTTTTAAGATTTGGTGAGTGCTCTTTGGCATACATAAATTCTTTCCTTCTTCCTCCTACATATATACAAACTATTCCTTCTCCCTCCGCCCCCGAGGTTTCATTCCTATTGTGGAGAAGTAAAGATTAATGTAACTATTCGCATTCATAATTTGGTTTGGCAGAATTCCAAATGGTGGATTTTGATTTCTAGAACCAGAGTAATTCAAGATTGTTTAGATCCAAGGTTTTGAATCCATGTTCAGTTAGAAATGAGATCTAATAACAAGATGATTTTCTCCTTTGCACAAGCTCTCTTCAGAGTACCTTTTCCCTGTTGAAATTCAGCATTCATTGGCTTCAGGTTTGCTTCTGAAACTTTCTTTCTCCACAGCTGCATTGTTAGAGCACTTTTATTATTTTTAAATAAGTGTTTCCTGCCTTTCCCTTGCCTGATTGTGAGCTGTTGGTCTGATGCTCACAAAGTTCAATTTGACAATATTGAATGTCCTGGAGTACAGATTGCATGAGGATTTGAGGATCACTTTTCTCTTCTGCATTTCATGAAAAGAGGAAAGCCTTTTTGATTCAAATTATTAGCTAGTCATTATCTTCTTTGCTGACACACATTAATACTATTATTGAATAAACCAGCACTGGAATAATAATAAAAAAAGAATACTATAAAAAACAGAATTAAACTAAAAAACATTCGGACTGGTGTCTAAGACTCAGTATATAAAAACATTTGTGGTTCTGTCCTCTTAGAGCTATTGCTTCTAGTTTCTGCCTGTCAGCAATGCCCTTTCCATGGGCTTTTCTCCCCTAAGCTATAAGCTATCGTGGATACACTGTATTGCAATAAAATAGAGTAAACAGTATTGCATGGCTTTCTCTATTTGCTTTGCAAATATAATAATATGCAAATTTATGTTTCATCTTTGCTTAATTTTTTTCCAGTTGTAGGTCTTCTATTGCTGAGGAAGATACTTATTGCATAGATTTCCATGACAGTGATACAATATAAAAAGCCACCAATTAATTTCTCCTTGATTCTACCAAACTATAGAGATTCCCAAGCCTCTTTGATGGGGTACACAAAATGCCAAAATTTCATTAAGTATCGTTACCTACCTCAATTATTAGGGTAAAACCCATTGTGATAGTATGCTGAGAAGAGGGTCCCAAACAGTAGCAATGTCTCCTTTCAATGAAATCTCATCTCTGCTCCACTCTATATTTCCTTTCTCTTTTTACTTGCATAATTTCTTCTAATTCTTGATTTTCCACTAATTATTCTTTTCCTTTCAGTCTTCCCATCATCATTCCATTTACATCACACTTTTTTTTCCTTTTAAATCACCCACTAAACATTCATAATCTTAAATGTTTCCAGATTCTTGTCCTTCTAAAATTAATTAGCCTGGCACACTTTACTCTTCACAAATTCTACTGTGAGAAGAAAGAGCCTCTGTGGACCAGCCTTTACCACCAGTTCTAAACCAGCAAAGAGATATCACAACCTGGTAAAACCTAAAAATATATAACCGACCTCCTGCATGTATTGAGGAAGTATTTTTCAGTTAGTATCAGTGGCTAACAGATACTTGGTTTCTTGTAAAATTCCATCTATGCCAGTTTTTCAAAAGGTCAGGCAAGATATAAAACACAAAAAGATTTTGCAAACTCATCTGAATTGCACTGAATTTACATCAAAGACGGATAACACAACTTGATGTTTGGTGAGCTGCCTACTCCACAAATGTACAGGAAGAATGTGTTGATACCACTTCTGTAGAATTTCAGTCAAGAGTAGGGGGAATTCTTCATGGCTTATCATAGAATTATAGAATGGTTTGGGCTGGAAGGGAGCTTTAAAGATCATCTAGTTCCAACCCCCCTGCCATGGGCAGGGACACCTTCCACTAGACCAGGTTGCTCAAAGCCCCATCCAACCTGGCCTTGAACACTTCCAGGGATGGGGCATCCACAACCTCTCTGGGCAACCTGTTCCAGTGCCTCACCACCCTCACAGTGAAGAACTTCTTCCTTACCCTTATCTAAATCTACCCTCTTTCAGTTTAAAGCCATTACCCGTTGTCCTATCGCTGCATGCCCTTGTAAAAAGTCCCTCTCCAGCTTTCTTGTAGGCCCCCTTTAGGTACTGGAAGGCTGCTATAAGGTCTCCCTGGAGCCTTCTCTTCTCCAGGCTGAACAACCCCAACTCTCTCAGCCTGTCTTCAGAGGAGAGGTGCTCCAGCCCTCTGATCATCTTTGTCGCCCTCCTCTGGACTCGCTCCAACAAGTCCATGTCCTTCTTATGTTGGGGGCCCCAGAGCTGGACGTAGTACTCCAGGTGGGGTCTCACAAGAGTGGAGTAAAGGGGAAGAATCTCCTCCCTTGACCTGCTGGTCACATTTCTTTTGATGCAGCCCAGGATACAGTAGGCTTTCTGGGCTGCAAACACACATTGCCGGGTCATGTTGAGCTTCTCGTCAACCAACACCTCCAAGTCCTTCTCCACAGGGCTGCTCTCAATCCACTCATTGCCCAGACTGTGTTTGTGCTTGGGATTGCCCCGACCCATGTGCAGGACCTTGCACTTGGCCTTGTTGAACTTCATGAGGTTCACACGGGCCCACCTCTCAAGCCTGTCAAGGTCCCTCTGGATGTCATCCCTTCCCTCCAGCATGTCAACTGCACCACACATCATAATTAAGCAGTTTCAAGTGGAGGAAGTCTTGTTGCAATCCAGGCCTACAAATACCTTTAAAATATAAGTCTGGGAGACACTAAAATCATGGACTCAATCAAGATGTTGATTTTATCACATACTATAATTTTTCCACAATCAATCCTTCAGTGCTCTACAGGTGATAAATATCTCTTTCTATTTCTTTTAACCACAGTGGCTAGCTACCTTCTCACCTCTTGTCTTGCAAACATCCCCTTCTGCTTCACACCTACCAAGCACCTTTTTCCTCCCTGTGGAGCCTGCTACTTATGTTTCAGACCATAAAAATGGCTTGTATGCCAGAAAACTTACTTTTTCATTTGGCTGTATCTATCTGTAAGTCTATCTTACTGATAGTCTTATCTATCAGTAAGAGTTAATATGTTTTCCTGCATATACGTTCTTAAGCCACCGTGTTTATAACATCATCTCTAGCTTTCTGTTTCCTGACATACAGTGAATGGACCACTTGGCATTAGAAGGAAAAGGAGAGTGTGTTGGAATTTGCATAAGATTTCAGCCCATTGCTTTATCTTGGTAGATTTTGCTCAACTTGTGTGGGGCTTTGATACTGAAGGAACCATCACTGCATGGTGAGACCTCCTTTACATAGGAAAGAGCTGCAATATTTTTGTCTATACCAAGCGAAGAGAATATAAGATCCCTTGTACTAAACTTTGAAAGAATTAATTCATATAGGATGAATTGTGTTAAATGTGCATTTGCATATGCATGTTTCTGGAACACTTGGGGTTTCTTTTTTTCATTATGTCTAATTAAAATGTTCGTAAACAGGTGCTGTTTTTGTGTAATGTGCCATGCAATGGGTGCTTGGGGAATATTTTTTTAGCCAAACTAGACTCCAGAATTTTATATGGGACAGCAAGGAGATGGAGTCCTTCCAGAGTAAAGCAATTAGTGAAGACTTTGCTGTAAGAGACACTGATAGTGGCTTATCTTGCCTATTATACTGGAACAGCAATTGCTGCACTAGGAAGCTGGACTGGCCCTGAGCCAGCCTGAGAGAAAGGGGACATTGTTAAAGCAATCTGAGACGAGACATTTATGGTGTATGGAGCCACTTACAGATAGGCAGCTTCAGAATGGAGCAGGTACAAAGTTGGAGCTATCGCAAAAGGAATGGGGTTTTAGGAAGATGTTTGTGAGAGGAGATAATCCAGAATATTTTTTTTTCTTTCTTTCTTGAAAAATGATGTTTTATAAAAACAGAAACTTTTTTGGAAATGTACCAGCCTTGAAGAAAAAAACCAACCCAGAACGCTTTCTGACAGCAATGGGAAGAGGGGAATAATGACTAATGAGTAACTGATAGGTTTTTTGGGTAGGACACGGGGACTCTGAAAGACCTTGGGGGATGAATTCACAGCTGTACCTATAACCTCTCATTCGATATTGCACAGAAGTTCTTTGACTGTCAAATGAGTTTTGGGACACTTGCTTCCATGAACTATCCAGTATTTATACAAAGCAAAACAACTTCAAGGGGTCAGGGGAGCACAGGGGACAGGGAAGGAGCCATAACCAATGTCTGACAGGTTTTTAGCTTAATTTGTTATTGGCAGATAGTGAGATAACACTGTCGCATGTTTGAGTATAGGAACCTAAATGATGTTAGATGAGAACAGTTTGGCCAGGTTACTCTGAGATGCCACTTGATAACTCTGCTTAGGCAGACTACAAGAAACTTTAAATTAGCATAATATTGACTCAAGTTGCAGCTTCCAAGGGGTTTGGTAATTTAAGAGTAGTATATACCTGAAAACTCATAATAGAGAATCTTGTTAAAAAAGTCCCTGACAAGACAATGGGGAAGACAGAATGGATTTAAACTTCCTGATGCAGTTTTGATACAAAGCAAAGTGTTTAATAGTATAAGCTATACTGACATACTGAATGCATGGCAGGGGAGAGGGGGGAGTTGGGACGAGGATGACTGTCTGAAATGATTTTTACGTTTGTATGTTGTTAAAGTTATTGATTCAAGTGTAAGTTAATTTTGGTCCTTAGTGCAAGTTAATGTCAGTAAAACAGGAATGACAGTTGAAAACAGAATGGAACTAGGAATTCTGCCAGAGAGGAATAATCATATAACCTAGATATATGTCCAACACTGTCAGAAAGAAAAACATTTCAGCAACTGGAATGCACCCCTTTGCAATATCATAACTTAGAAAAAAAAAAAATTCATCCTGTTCATGCCTAGTGCTCAGTTAAAGTCCAAAGGTATGATGGAGAACCTTGTAAAATTCTAATGCATTATTTATGTAAAGTAAATCAATTACTATGCAAGAAAACACTCCTATTAAACTTGTCTAGTAGTTGTACACAGGGACTGTTCAGTTTATGAAATGCTGGCAGTCATTTTTGTGCTTACAACTGCATTATCAAAACCATCAATCCTCATTCCTTTTAACCCCCTTGTGGCTAACTGAACATTCAGAGTGCCCCCTGCCTTGTATTTCCAGCACTAACTAGAGGCTAATAAATTATTAGTTCAAGCCTTTTTTTTTTTTTAAACCATATAGCTCAATACACTGTAAACAGAGAAGATAAGTGTAGAGAGCAGCAAAGACATTTGATTTCATTAATATTTAGCAGAGCACACTCAGATAAGCTTTTAGCTAGCAAGGACTTCAGAAAATACAAAAGACTTGATTTTATTTCATTATTGTTTTTCATTAGTTCCTAGAGATGTTGAAAGTTATTTGATTGCATCATGTAGAATTTAATGATTTATGGTTTAATTTACCCTAATTTTGGCTGGCATTGTTATTAATTGTCTTGAGTAATTGAATACATTTGGACTCCATGGGGTGAAAAGGGTTTGAATTTTGAATGGGGTGAAAATTTGAATTTTGTTTGGGTTTTGCTTTTCCCTGGCAATAAACAATAAAACAAGGGCTGTCCCCATCTAACTTTATTATTTTTCCTTAGCCTTATCTGAATTTGAAGAGGAACAGAATAGCAGTTAATGCTACACAGAAGCCACAGTGCTATCTTCCTCTTACTGTTTCTGAAGCAGTAGTATGCTTTCAAAGTATGCATTAATTTAAGAAGTATTACTGTATCTGTTCTTTTTACATTTCCTCTTGAACATAAAAGCAATTTCACAAGGGAGTGATGAACCTCTCTGACTTCAGATTCAGTTTACAGAACACAAACTTTCCCATGGCAGCCTTTCTTACTAGGGGAAAAAGGGCTTCTAGAGTCTCTAACTCAGATCCCAGCTCTGCTTTTTCACAAATAATCAATTATGTTATAGAAAAAGAAGTGCTACCTCCAGAGAGCTTCCAGACTAATAGATGGGAGGCAGGAAGGCAAGCAAGTCTGCTCTAGGATCAGTCACTGAATGCACTGCTTTCCCATCTTCCTCCCAGTCTGTCCACTTTTTCTGAAAGGAAATGGAGGGAGGGGACTCGCAGCTGATGGAGCAGACTACATCTTTTTGAGGGAAAATATATACATCTTCTTTTCATTTAACTAATTAATTCTTGATACAGTACACTATTGAAATGTAACTGTGTGTGAAAATTTTGCAGTGTTCCCAAGATAATCATGTAGTAACCTGATTTAAATACAATGAATCACATACAAATAATAAACCCTGCTATGCCGTCATCTTCTTGGAAGGACATTTCTCCCCAGACAAGGAACAGACCTAGTATAAACAGGAGACAGCTTCTTGCAATCATCTCAAACAAAAAAGCAAATAGAAACAATTCTGTTAAACACCCCTGAGCCAGATAAAGTCTTCATTCAATCTTGGTGAGCACTGATCCCTGGGAGGAGATCTGTTGGCTCCGGTGATGTTATCTGTATGTTATAAGTGCTCAGCCACACAAGCAGGGATCACACAACTCTGTGTAAGAGCTCACCATAACTTTGTCAGGATGTTTAACATTTATCAGAATGACTAATTTCTTTCCTACCACACTGCAGAATACCACATAGGACATATTAGTTCAGAGGTTGAGAAGACCCAAATGGTTTTGCCAGCCTGGTACAATGTATTGCTTTTTTTGTCAGTATGTGTTCTGTGGGAGCGTATTTATATGCACCATTTCTATATGAAATGAAATGAAAGTAGTGGCTTTTAAAGGCCCATTAGAGACCAAGATAGCTACTGATGGGCTGAATGTTGCATGAATCATTAGTGTCTCTGAACCTGCACGTCTTCACTATAGTAAACAGCTACTTTAAAAAGTGAAGTAGAATATGTAACTTGAGAAATACTTTCAATACAACAGTTTCATGAAGGTTGATTTGCTATTGAAAGCTTGTTTTTACCATTTAGTCCAATATACTTTTCTCTGGGTTGTCATATTTCAGCTGAGAATTACTAAATGGGATTCTTTTTAAATTGGTCAAGTAGCTTTGTGCTTTTTTATGCAAGAAGATTCTGCTGCAGAATGTCATAAGCATGATATCGGCTACTTGTGACTTGGTTTATAGATCTGCAAATGGGGCAAGAGAAAGTCAGTGCCCTTCAACTCCTCTTTTCCACTTGCTTGTACAGACTAGAAAGTCAACCCAGCTCATTTTCAAAAAAATATATTAGGGAATACTCAGTGGAGCAGCCCCATCACTAGATCAGAGATGGAGACAATATGAGGGGTGTGGAAAGTTACCTTAGCTTCTGGCATGGCTGCAGCCAGATTATAAACAAGTTGTGAGACTGGAGCTTGACTCTGGAAATGCAGGAATAAAACTGGTTTGCTTCTCATTTGGAGCAGGCAGGCAGCTTTAACAGCTGACATGCAAGGGTTTCCAGGGCTTACACTGCTGCAGTGTACATGTGAGTATACTGTTTTTGCAGATAAGAGATGAATTTACTTGTATTGTATAGGCATATAGCTGTACTTTCTGTGTGAAAGAAAGTAGCACTATAGGGGAAGGAAATGGATGAGAAATAGAGTTCTTGCTGCCTTTCTCTACCACTAGCTAACCTAGCAAGAGAACAGTAATAAAATTCTGCTGAGGTTGCTTGATAATGAATTGGTACTAACAGAAGAAAGACTTTATGCTGCAGAGGTGTGTTTGAGTTGCAGCAGCCCTCTGCTCAAATCCCAAGGTGGTCGAGTTTAAATGCCATACCTTGCTCAGAGGTATGTATAGAAGTCTCAAAGGTATGTATAAAACTGATACTTACCTCAAATCTTCCTAGTTGTTTAAGACCGTATTCTGAAACAGGTGAACGTTTCATCTGCAGGCTCACAAAAGCCAATAACCCACAGGTAGAGGTATTGTTTAACATGAGACAGGCCTCTACATAGCTGTGTGACACAGAGTCCTTAACATCAACATGAAGTAAGACAGTTTTGTTCTCCTTTCTGGCACTGTAACAGGAGGTGAGAGTTTCATCAGTTAGTTAAATCTAACTGATAATTTTGCATGAATAAAAGAGATTTACCCTTGAATTCTCTGGATATGAATAAGTAATGTCCAACTGTTTCCAAATACATTTCAAAGCATTGTTTTGTGTCAACAAGTTTATCTGAGGTGAACTGGCAAAAACTGTGTTATGGTTTTCGCAAAGCTTCTATGCCAATTGGTTCATCTATCCATATTTGGGTACACAAGGGGACTCCATGCTTGAAAACTAAACTGCCATTTAATAGACAGATACTGCAATTGCAGTTAGCATTCTGGCAGTCTGGCGTTTGGATACTTTCTTTACATTACCTCCTTTAGCAACTGTGCCAAACTATGAAAACTATGGATGTTTTCAGACTTGTTATGTTAATAGATCATTTTCAGGATCTGTAGCTGGAGTATCAAGACAATACACAGGTATGTCAGTCAAGGATGGTTACAAGTTTGCACATTGTCCAAAATAAAATGGAGGTGGGTGAAGCTTTTATTTATTTAAAAAAAAAAAAAAAAAAAAAAAAGAGTTCTTTGCAAATAAAAATAAAGGCTTGCCCATAAATGTTATTGGTATCTTATTTAGCTGAGTGATTTATACTACAGTCACCCCTAGTTAGGAGGATGTCCAAGATTAATTAGGTAGTCATGGCAAGACTCATGGACTCATAACAAGGTAGAGTTCGTTCCATGGCTTTCTGATTGTGCTGCTTACTATTCCTGTCACTGGACAGTGGGAAAAGTGCATGTAATAATAAAGCCATAAGTTATATATTACTGCAGAAGGAACAAAGATTAGAGTGTCTGATGCACCTAGTCTCAAGGGGAGAAAGTGCAATTACTTTGTGAATCCTCTACACTTACAGTCTTGGCATAAGCATCTAGAGGAATGCTGGAAAAGTCCTCTGTAACTGCAACTCTATGGGCAGGTGGGAAGGGGCAAGCCAAGCAATGCTAACAATCATATATGTAAGAGAGAAGGAAGAAAAATCATCAAAAGATAGAGAGCTGTGCACAAAGGACATCATGCCATTGTGGTCAGTAAAACTGAGGAGAATCACTATGATTACAGGTGCATCAAGGAGTCTGAATGTAATTTCACTATGAGCTGCTGGGATTGCAGAGGAAGAAAAAGTTTGAAAGCGATTGATTTTTGCTGAGAAAACTTTAAATTCATACTGCCAATGTTTAAAATGTATTTTAGAGCAGTTCAGTGTTAGTAAAGATCAGTCTTTCAACTGATGCTATTCATAGACTAATAACAGAGCATCTGTGAGATGTGACATACCCATTTATTAGATGCAATTCTGTGAAAAAGCTGAACGTCTAATTTGTATTGAAATCAGTGGAAGTTGTGAATGTTCTGCTTCTTACAGAACGGGTTTTTATCTGAAAAAGGGGCTGTTAAGCAGAGTGACATTCACCTTCGCTATTGTAAATGTTTGTGGAAGAAATCTATAGACAGCTCTGCAGTGAACATTGCATCTCTGTTATGACCTGGGGGGATAATATATGATAATTAAAATGGTTTATTATCCTAAGAGAAGAAACATCATTATTGGCATGCAGTCATATCAGGTTATATGCTGCTGTTATAAACGTTATTGCAACACAATAATTCACTGTGATGCTTCAGGGATCATCTCAGTGCCACCTGGTTCTCGCAGGAAGGGCACTTGCAAGAGAGGGGGAATTTTTCCTGGATTTTGTCACCTCTAGCATCAGCTCATAGTACCCTGCACTTCTGGCAGTTCTGGGTGCAAAACTTGCCAAACAGAGAATAGTCAAAAAGCTTATTGATTAAGAGGGATGGAGATTCTTAAAAAAAAAAAGGCTGAAATCCATTTGTCAAAATGCTGGCATATCTTGATTTGTTTTTCTAAGAAGATTTTGTTGAGATCAGCCACCATTTTCCATGGTTAGGCTTCTCAGGTGAAGAACCAGTCTAAAGAAGATGCCATGTTACATGGACTTCAGTAGAATTTAGGTCATATGAATTTGTCCCTAAGAGATTTCATGTTAGATTGGAATGTTTAAGTTTTTTTCATGTCACACAGATTTTGTTTTGGTGTACATTTTTATCTTTGCATTTTTAATGTTTTAATGTGTTGTTTATTTTAATTATAAACTCCAGGATATAAATCCAGATTTCTACCCTGTAACAGTAGGCAACAAAATCTATGATATATTTTTTCTACCTTTCTTTGCAACTTGGATAATAGCCTTGCCACAATAATCTACTGTTAGTCTGAATTTCCTGGAGCTCCCTTAGGGCAGCTAAAACCCACTGAGAAATATTGAAAGGAATGGAATCAGAAATTATGAGAATTATTGTGAGCATAATTAGTAAATAAAATACATCTAGCAAATTATTTAGTCCATTAACTAATTTCATCCATTAACTCATTAACTAAACAGGACAACATGTTTGTGCAGTGGCCATTACATCATTTGCTCCTGATTTCATAGCAAATTACCTTTCACAGAAGCATGTTAAAGAATGGTTATGATCTGGTTCCTCAATAGCTAACTCACATTCTGTTAAAATCTGGGCAGCCTGATATCTTCATGACAATATTCTGTCCTTAAAAATATTGTACATCTTACCAAATACTCAGGATCCCTTCCTAAAGCTATTTATGCAGCCATCTAGCTGTGTGATACCATCACTTTTCATGTCCATTTTACTTGCTTGTCTGTTTCTCCACGTGATCTGAATGATTTCATTTTTTTAGGTAATTCAGACCTCTTCTGTCCCGAAAGGTGACAGTCTTGATTAGACTACTTTAAAAGACAAAACAAATCTAAGTAGCTTCTTTAAAGTGATGTGCTGAGTTATCATAAGCTATTCCATTGTAACCTGCCAGACATACTATAAGCAAAGGACATGCAAGTGACTAGCAGCTAACACAGAAAACCTTCACCTGAAAATGTCTTTAAAGGCTACATATCCAGGAAATTATATTTTAGAAGGTGCTTTTAAATGTTAATCAGTAATGGTACCCATGATGGTTACCAACAGTACCAATGGTACCAGCAAAATACACTATTATGTTATTATCGTCATTTATAAACAACTGAACCTATATATACAAAATGCAATCACTGTGTTAGTAAGTACCTTCTTTTTATTTGAGACAGACAGGCTCAAACCTTTAACTTAATAATACCACTTTATTTTCTCCCTTCCCCAAACCTGCAGCTGGATTTTGGGATAGTCAGAAATGTTCTTGCATGTAAAATGGACTGTATAAAAGCTCCCTGAGCATCAGTGGGCCAAGTCCATATTTTTGATTCATTAAATGAAACTCTTCTCTTAGCCGTATGGCTTTTGCAATGTTAGGGAATTAACTAGATTTTTCTCTTGGCTCCTGTATCAGCAACAAACAGCAGTCAGCATAGTTCTAATTACAGACTGCTGTGAGACAGAAAGCAAATGCAGATTCAGATTGATTTACATATTGAATGAAGCTCATTTTGCATTTTGATAGCTCTTTCTCCTAGATCTCTCCGAGCTTGTTTTATTTCTTCTCTACCCCTGAGTGCTTTACGATTTCTGTGCTTACATGATTTTATTATCACCTCTTTGCTCCAACACACTTCAGATAATGGGAGCAACATCAGCCCACGGAACCTGGACAGTTTCTGAGTGGTTTTGCTTGCAGGCTCAGAGTGCCTCCTGCCTCCACCTCAGGACAAGGCACAGCTGTACACATCTACTCCTCCACCCTGGTTTTCGTGGGAGGAAAGCTCAGGTGCACAGCTGAGATGAGAGCTGCAGCATGATCCAACAGGTACTGATCTCAGCACTTAGGGAACCACCTCCCCCGAGGCGCTACATCATGTCTTATCACGAGGAGTGTGGAAAAGTGCACTATTCGTGTTTCTGTACTTGTCAATGTCAACCAAAAATAGAAACCGTGAAATACCGTGGGAGTAGTTGTTGCTCTGCTCTTTGCATTCAAAATTCTGAAACAAAGATTATGCTCAGGAAAATATGCGCAAGAGTGCTTCTACGTCTTTGTTCTAAAAAAGCTGAAAAGCAAAAAAATAGCCATCCACACTGCTAATTATCTACTAAACTGCAGAGCACTTCTGAAGTGTACAAACTGTTGCTGTTGCTGTTGCGGGAAACACAGTTTGAATAAAGCACCAGGGCACAATGGGGCTTATATTATTGCGTTGGCAAATGCAAAGTGGGAGGGAAGCCATAACTCTTATGCTATACACAAGCACACACACAGGTTTCCTGCAGTTCTGACATACAAAAGTCACAGAGGGACGTTAGATCACTCACAAACTGGTAATAAAGGCACCTTACCCAACAGCTGTATCTTGCAGTCATCCTGGTGAACAGTTCCCAAAATAAATATTGAAAGATGTGTAGGTAGTTTTGAGTTGTTAAGGGGTACATGGTTTCTTCACAGATAGAGTATATTAAACTTCCTTCCCACTTCAGGGGATTCCCTTTCCCCTTCAGGGAACTCAGTTTCAACCACTCAGCAAGGTGCCCAGCTGGCTGGGATGCAGGCTCTCCTGCTGGTGGAGTTAGGCAGCAGTAGGAACATTTCTGTCCTCTGGCAAGTCTCAGGTAATTCACAGTCCCTTGGGTCCTGCAACCCTTTCTCCTTAAAGAGCACAATGGCTTTTGGATCACAAGCTAAATCATCCTTGGCTTTATTATTTCTTAACATTACGTGTGATAGCTATTCATACTTCTCTTCATTGCAGTGTGTTTTGAGGCATTCTTTGTGACTCTCGGTATCATTTGTGCCTTCACCGATTTTCATATGCAATGAAAACTCATTAAAGAACAAATTCAGACACAGCCTCTCGTTTCTATATGCTTTTCAGGTTCATTGCAACTGCATTCTCTACTAAGTTGTTACAGTTCTTGCCTACTCCTTATAAAAATACATCAGTATTATTAAAATTTAGTGTACCAGAATTACTATGGAGTGCTTTGGACTTTTATTATCATGCTTCCTCATTTCAAAAACTTTTTAAAAAAGCCTTAATGTAAGACTCAGTTTGGGGAACTGTGATATATCAAAACTTGATTCACCAAGTGATTTCTCATAGCTCCTGCCTTTCTATAATCCTTTTCCAAATTTCAGTGAGAGGTACTAAGGGAACATTTTTTCACTTCCGTTTCCAATGACAGTATTTGAAAAGCTCATATAAACTCCTGCCATCACAGCTTCCTTCCAAAACAATTGATATGTGGCTGTAACAGCTCAAACAGATACTCCTACCTGGACAGTAGTATCTAGGAAAGTTTGTGGGAGACTATAGTCTGACTATCATTCAGTGTATATGCAGATACTTCTTTATGGAAAATTAGTGTAAACTAACTTCCTAAAATATTTATTTTTACAAAACAGATACTTTGGCCAGGACACTGAATCTGAGCTCACATTACTCAGTCAAACCAGATCCATATCCTTCTGTTGTCCCTGAAGTTTTCCTTCTACTTCCTGAAGTAGATGTAATCTGATGTCCCAAATGTGTAAGCACTGAGAAAGATCAGGAAGTCTCATTTGGAGCTATCTCTAAGAATTTGCTAAGGATCTATTGTAGTAGTTAAAATACTAGAACTTTATTATTTGCTGTTCCATTCAGTAGTGTATTGGGATTCACCCAAGAACCTCAGATTAGCCATTTTTAAGCAATAAACATTTTGGATCCTTTCATCAGTAGTTTGCATTATTAATTTACTCTTATTTAGTTAGAACCTAACTTACTTTTTGTTCATCAATGTTCCTGGATATGAAGAATTTTCAAGAGAAAGGTAGTTGATCCAAAGCAGCTTAATCATTTTAATTCATGCTTATCCAGAATAGCAATGTGGAAAACTCTAAGTAGGAGTCAAGTGACAAGTGCATAATTAGGTGCAAATTGCTCGCACATTTATACAAAGTAAAACAGTCAAATATCAAATAATGAAATAAAAGAGCTTTTAAGGAAGACTATCAATATTTAAATGCCATGGCTGCCAAATAATCATTAGTCATTTTCTGTCAGCTAAAGTATAGCAGTGAATTTTTGACAGTGCCTCTTGGATTAATTTAGATTTAGCCAGGATGTGAAAGTAATATTTCATGAAGACTAGAAGCAGCTTTTTCACAGAGTTGTACCCATGGGTACAATAAAATGGGGTCTAGGGAGAATAAAAACTGTCTTCCAGAAGTTCTGTGTTTTGGGATGAAGCCAGAAGGAGCTAAGAGCCTTATGAAATACTGTGCCCAGGCACATAACTCAGCACTGTAAATGACACTATGAGGGTAGACACATATGTTAGGTTCAGCAGTGCTGAGGTTTTCTGTGCCTAAATCCCAGGTCTCAATCTATCAGCTTAATAAAGTTGACTTTGAATGCCTCAAAATAGCTTTGAAAATGGAAGGAATCATTATAACATCACCTGCATAGGAATTAATATGTCTCTGGAATAGTTTATTGAACAGATGCCAACTTCTGCTAGTGAACAAAAAAATTATTCTAATCCACCATGAAATTGAAAACACACAAGTAAAATGCTATGGCATAATAACACAGAAAAAGCAATCAATCATTGCAGCTATCTAAATTCATGTTCTTTCATAATGAAATAAACAATCTAGAAGAAGACATTAAAAATAGAGTAGGTAGGTGTCCGGTGAAGATGGTTTCTAAAATGCATAGGGCATATAAGATAAAAAAGAAAGATAATGACTCTGCAGCAAAGCCTTCATGTGATAGAAAGATGACAGAAACCTTTGCTCACTGAGTCATCTCTCTGAAGTTCAGGGGTCTGTTTCTTTGCAAGTCTTTCTATGGCACACCCCTATCAGATGCAAATATATTTATACATCTTCTGCTATGCCTGGGCTGCTGAGGCCCAGCAAGATGAATACTAAGAGGTTCAAAAGTGGTTAATGAACCCAAAGAACACGAAGCTTAAAGGTTTAAGTCAGGACATTTTGACAGAGATTTGTTTTTTAACTTTGAATTCTCAGCACTGGTAGCTACTCCCCTCACTATAAACACTAATAACCATGGCATTAAAAAAAAAAAAAAAGAAGAATGGGAAGGAAAATGTAGCATTTAAAAATTATTTGGTGCCTCCTGCATATCCTGAGCTCCTTTTCTTGGAAAAAGTTTAAAATTTTTCAAGTTAAGACACCTAAAAAAGCCAGTCATGTTTTTAACTCTTGGCCTAAACCACTTGCCCAAGACAACACAGGAAACCTGTGACAAAAGCAAGAGAAAAACCCGGATTTCCTAAGCCTTCTCTAGTATCAGAGCTAAGGGACGACTGTATAAGTATTGGCAGAATTTTAGGTCTTTATGGTGAAAACCGGTGCCTGGTGAAAGATCCTGCCTTTCTCAGTGACTGGTATTCTGCTCAGCGAGACTTTAGAAAAACAATTTAATGGCTTCACATAGGAAACAGAAGGGTTTGATTGCTTGGGCGATGCTGGATGTGTCTGCATAAAGGATTCAGGAAAAGAGTTACAAAGGAGTGCAATCACTCCATAGTTGTATGACACTGGGCATGAGCCTACAACGAGCAGAGCTGATAGGCAGCTACAGCCCCTGAAGCCTTCCAGTAAACCTTCTCCTGTCCTAAAGTATACTCTACTCACATACATATTTGAGGGGCCTTTGGGTTTATGAAACATATAATTGTATGCTGATTTTGTTCCTGACATCATACTTTCCCTTGAAGAACTACTTTTACAAAGTGATATATTAGGACTGACAACAGTGAGTGAGTGTTTTCTGTTTTGATTTAAATCAGCAATTAAATCCATTCAACACCTTTCTAATTGACAAGCAGCAATTCCATGTGCTGTAATAAAGGAACAATGACAATAGAAAGCACATGGCAACCAGCTAGCAGTCACCACAGCAACAACAGAAACATCATGGTATTTGTGGGGAAAGCAAAGAGGGGGCTCTTGCTTCCAAAGTTGTTATCCTCTCACAGTGCTCCATTTTAATGGGTTTGTCAGACCAACAGTAAGTTAATTTAACTATGTGGCAATCCACCAGGTCATCCACAAAATCATATTGTCAATGAATAAATATGAAAATGATATGCTGTGTTGTTAGTTGGATTTATCAAGTAGGAGGAATTAAGGACATGTTTTTGCTAATCACAATTCATACCCATAAATATTTGCTACTGTTTTTCAGCAGATCTAAATATATCTTCCTGAATGAATATGTTCTATTAGCTGGAATCTCATTCTCCACTTCCATCCCCAGAGAACATTATCCTCATTCACTTCTCTGACTTGGAAAAAGAAAATCTTAAGCTTTGCCTCTTCTATACATGCCTTTGCTTCTCTTTGGCATCTCCTGCCACAACGGTAGACTCTGCTCTATCACAGCACTCTCCACTGCTGACACTATCCCTTGAGCTCTCAGGGGCACAAACTGATGGTCTGCTTATATTTCTAGTTAAGCAGACTTTCTTGTTCTTAACTTTTCTTCAACCAAGCATCAAAAAATTGTTGTGCAGAGAAGAAAACAAAAATGAATACAGCAATTTGTTCCCACTGAGGCCTATTCTTACTGCCAGTACCTGGCATAAAGGCTTCTCAGGTGACATCATCTCTGATGCATGAAGCAACACTGTGCTAGCTTATGAGCTCAAGAATGCAGCCAGTGTATCAAGCCATGTGAGAAAAATCCTAGCCCAGGGGTGCAGCAGGTGAGTACGCTCATGAACACAGCTTTTCTGAGCGCGAGATGTAGCCAGATGGCAAACCCTTGATGGGCAAGGTCTGGCACAGTCGAGAGTAGAGACTGAGACAGTGCTGCAAATGCATAAGAGGGAGCTTCAACTGTGTGGCAGCAGAAGTCAGGGGTTAGTTATGTGAGATCGCTTGCTAGACTTGGTATAATAGGGAATACAAAGATATACTCATATATAGTGACATAGCAGACTAGAAAGATCGTTACATTACCCTCCCTTCCCCAGCCATTACCTCCTCTTCATCCTCTTCTTTCACAATGCCTACTCAGCACCTTTATAATTAATGTTTATTAATCACTCTGACAGAATTGAAGAAGATTTAAACTACACACTGTAATAGCATTGAAGGAAACCAGAGGGCAAATGGATGTTTTCAAAAGCTAAATCTGGGTGTTGATTAACTAATCAACTTGTGATCAAGAGGCCCTGAAAAAATTAACCTTGTAAAAGTGGAGATCATTAAATTATTTTCTGAAAGTTCATATCTAAATTACTACAAACCACTCTGATTCATTTTAAAGGTATAGTGCACTACTTGTTGTCTTGAGCACCTAGAGTGTTGTTTATCTCTACCTGTATGGAGCACCTTTGACCTGGATCTGTGCCTTGTTTCCTTTCTGTGTTCCTACAATCACAAGAAGTGATTCAGGCCCCACAGCCTGTTCTGAGTACTTACTGCATGCCACATTTCCATGTCTTCCCAGTACAGAAGTTGAAATGGATTCACACCTGCCTCTGGGAACCTTGACATTACACAGTGCCAGTCTGTGCAGAGAGACCAGAGGTACCATGTAGGTAGCACTATAGGCACAGTAGCTTCTTACTCTCCCCAAGATAAGGAGGAATTTCAACTAACTAACACAAACTAAGTGCCCCACTGAAAGGTAATGCAGCTTTATAACATCTGAGCTCTGTGTGTGTACGTCTCAGTACCAGCAGATGGACTTGGGCTGCTGTCCACAGGGGCTTGCATGTCCAGGTGCCAGCAACTGGGTAAACTGGGGGTCCAGGAGTCAGCTACTGCAGGGATCCATGTCATGTATATGTATACATTTCCCACTAACGGACCTTCACCCTGAACTGCCAGAGAGGGGGACAGGATTAGGCAGTCTGTGTTTGCATGAGTGTTTCTGTCTGTGTTAATTTGGGTGGCTGTCCATGTATATATCTGTATATTGTGTATGTGCACATGGGTGCCCACAAGGAATACATACTACTGGCTTGACCAAGGAACATGGAGCTGCTGCAGCTCTGCCTCTCTCAGGCTACTGGATTCAGTGGCTCCTAACAAAGGTGAGCAACACCACAAGTGTACAGGAACCAGGCAATTTATCTATATATTAAGGCATCTATACATTACCTAGATGTTTGAAATACATCTGAATGGTTAGAAATGGCACTCATAGTCAACAAGACTTTTCCAAGATCAAGTCAATTAGAAAAAAGTCTGTGACAGAGAAGCTTGTGTTGCCAACACAAGTTACCATTTTAAGACTGTAACTGCTAAAGCACATCCTTGTGACCACTAAAATTATTTTGCTTCACCTAACCCAGACAGTTACTTCCAAATACTGGAAATCACACAAATGCCCCTCTCTTGCTAATGGGAAGAGAACCCACACATGTGGGAATGTTTGGGAGATATCCTGTTCTGCACAAAGGAAACCAGAGTCCTTGGAAAATGTTACCTCTCGTGCCCACAAGATGCTTTTATGTAGCAGTTATATATGCCAATAGCCATGGCATCAGTGGATTGAAATGCGGACCTTGGCTTCTGGGATTTTGTTTCATTTTGTTTATAAACTGGAACCCACATAGGTCTATCTGGGCATTTATTTTTAATATCACAAGACAGTACTCTCCAGAAATTTTCAACAGGCAGTATGTGATGAGAGGTAAAGGTATGTGAAAGCGTGAAAAAATCAGACATACCCCAAGACAATGATCCTCAAAAATACAGGTTTAACCAACTGGCTTTTTAAAATCTTCCTATAGGGACCTAGCCTTAAGAGCAATATGATACAAGTGTTATTCCTGTCCTTAGGGCAGTCTAGACATCAGCACATATGTTTTATTTTTCAGAACTCACAAAAAAAAAACTTACCTCACTTACCAACACTGCATATGGCCCAGAATTACATGTATTCATGGTAAGCTGTCTAGTTTCTGGCCATCTGCTTCATTCTTTTGACAGTGCAGGGTTGTTTCCAGTACTGTATCTAAGGCATTAAGCAAATAACTTTAAACACCTTAATAGAAACAGGGAGAACCTGAAATGAAAACATGTGATAAACTACTAAGGCTTTGAAATGATAAAGTGTTTTACATGTGTAGCTTTTTTAAATTTTTAGAGAAAGCAAAACCTCAGGTTTAGAGAAACCTTATTATTTCTTATATAAACTACAATCCTGTTGATTTAGGCTACAAAAATCATACCTTCAGAGGAACCATGTAATGGCTATGAAATAAACTCTACTTATTTCTGCAGTCATGCAGCACTTACTTATGGCAACAGTACAGAAAACACCTTCATCTTAGGTTGACATTAGTAAAGAGCAAAGGTACTGTAGTCCTCTTCTAGCGACCAGCTTATGTTAGAACATAAATGGTGACTGCTATAACTGAGATCTTTTCAAAACACAGAGAAAGGTTGGTTTGCCTGTTAACCTCCATATAACAATAAGTCTAACATCCTTAATAGCAATACACATCTGAAATCAGATTTCAAAGTACTAGTTGAAAGCAGTCTACTCTAATGTTGTTTAACAGATGCAGAAACTGAGACAGCAGAAGGAAAAAGTTTTTGCTATAGTCACTATGCAGATCTGCAGCAGAACTGGAAACAGACTCCAGTTCTCCTAAGTCCCACTCCAAAGCCCTGTCTTGTAGGTCACTGCTAATTTTACAGCAAATTATTTTATATAAAAGTCATACTTAGCAAAGTAATTGGGGTCACCAACAGTGACATTTTCCATGCAATCCCATTAGCAGCCTAGGTGAACATCTCTGCCAGTAACTTCTGAACCCACCACCTAATTCCCCTCACATTTGGCAGAAGCACTGAGATAATTAAGTTCCTATTATCATCATGCTAATGATGAGAGATACCTTGTAATTGCTCTGAATGAAGGAAAAGTTCAAGCCTGGTTTTACACCTCGAGACCAGAGACCCCCTTCAACATGTTCCTACTGGCAGAGGTAAGTTTTCTGGAGCTTGTTCTTCTGTGAAAGAAGTGGGGAAGCTGAACACAAGGAAACAAGACAGGGAACATTGTCTCTCCTTTGCACCACTCAACAGCTTTTCGCACCACAGAAACAAGAAATTGGAGTGGAGACAGTGTACAGCCAGGGGATTGCAAAGATCTACGGGAGGAACCAGCTGTGTGAGTTTAATTGTAAAGTGACTCTTTCAGCCAGACCAAAATTGTCATCCAGACCCCAACTGTTCAGATTAAGCTTCTTTTAACAGCTGGGTGAGGATCTAAATATGTGAGAAACACTATAAATGCTTTACTTTTGAATTATTTCTTGAGTCTTTTCTGGACAACAGTTTTCTTTTGACACCTTCACAAGTCATAGTGGAGGTGGCCAATGAGGAGACCAAGGCAGATATGTAATTGAGAAAATATATAAATTGTCTTTTAACCTTTTAGAGGTAAAAGGAAAGTTTAATAGAGTAAAAAATGCTTTCAGTAATTGAATACTTGTTCAAGTTTTCATTAAGCAAAGATCCAAACCAGTCATTATAGTTTCAGTGAAGTGTTTTCAGTTTGACAGATATTTCTGAAAATGTTCTTTCCAGGCTGACCTGAAAGTTTGAAAAGGAAATCAGTTATTCAGGGACCTGACATGAATTATGGTAGTTTTGTGTTGGCTTTGGGATGGTTTTTGTGCGTTTGGGGTTTTTTTGGAACTTCGAGCAAAGCAGATGATAGATAGTGTCACAATAATCCTGACTAGCTGGGCTCAACCATATCCTTATCTCAGAGTTTACATACAGCACGAGGACTCTTTGAAGGGGATGCTCATGAACTGGGTTTCTGTGGCAAGGTTTTGTTAGTGGGGGGCAAGGAGGGCTGCAGGGGTGGCCTCTGTGAGAAAGGACCAGAGGCTGCACCATGCCAAACAGAACTGGTTCCAGCCAGCTCCAAAACAGACCCACAGCTCCCCAAAGCTCAGCCCATCAGCCAGGCTGGTTGCACCTCTGTTAAAATATTTAAGAAAGGGTAAAAAAATGCTGCACAGCAGCTGTGAGAAAGGAGCGATAAAAATGTGAGAAACACGTGTAGACATGAAGGTCATTCCTGCTCCCATGTTGGAGCAGTTCGTGAAGGACTGCATCACCCATGTTGGAGCCAGAAAAGATTGTGAGGAGGAAGGAGTGGCAGAGACAAAGCACTATGAGCTGACTGCAGCCCCCATTCCCCAAAACCCTGAGCCGCTTGCAGGGGGAAGGAGGAAGAGGAAGAAGAGTCAGGAACGAAGGAGTGAAGTTGAGCCTGGGAAAAAGAGGAGGTGGGGAAAGGTGGTTTTAGGTTTGTCTTTGTGTCTCACTATCCTACTCTATTTTTAATTGGCAATAAAATAAATTAATCTTCCCCAAGTTGAATCTGTTTTGCCTGTAATGGTAACTACTGAGTGATCTCCCTGTCTTTATCTTAACTCACAAGCTTTTCCATCTTATTTTCTCCCCCTGTCCTGCTGAGGAGGGGACTGAGTGGCTGTGGGGGGGGTCTGGCAGCCAGTCACTGTCAACCCACCACAGCTGGTATGGTGGGACATCAGAGCATCAAGCACAGGGGACATAAAACTACAGTAACAAAAAATCTTCCCTTGCCATTGGTTATATCTTCTCTCATACACATATTTCAGTTTCTTGGAACAATAAAAGTAACATTTGGAAATAAATACTAGAAGAAATAGGGAGGTCCAGGAGCTGACAATTGCTGCATACCTGTGTCATTTTATTCTCCAAAACTATGTGCTTTTGGCTGAGGCCAGCTCTATCCTAGCCCATCGCTTTCTGCCTGCAGGCTTATGTGAAATCTAAGCATCTCAGCCAGGTGCCTGGCAGTAAACTGCCGCTTCAAAAGAGCACAAATATTTCCTAGCTCCTGTGTAATATCCGCAGCCCCATGTGGATGTCTCAGATACCCCTGGGATGTCTTGAATGGCACTTACATTTAGGCAACAGAAGCAGACCCCACACAGCCCGAGGAAGGAAGGCTCTGGGAGAATCCCCACTCCCCCTCTTTTATGTGATAAAGGTGTAATCCAACACATATGAATTAGAAAGGGGAAGCCATCAAGAAAAAATTTTACGTTATTATACGTTTCATCAAGACTCACATCTTATTACTGTTAAGCTATTAACTCAGTGTCACAAGCTTCCTATCCACCAGAATATTATGACTGAATTAATTTCATAATTGTTCACCAGTTTAGCAAAATGATAGCCACTTATTTTTCCCTTAACCATAAATAAACACCATTCCCATATTCTCCTCCTGTTCATCACTGCATTCTTGGCAGGCATTTTTTTTCTTTTTGTTGGCAAGTTTTCAAGGGCAGTCAAAAACAATGTTGAGAAAAATCATGACTGATCCACTCGTGACTGCTATGGCAAGAACTGCTGCATTATAATTGCATGGGGAGACAAAGGCTGACAGCCTTTCTATGTTTCAGCAGCCGTTTAAAGCTACTAACCTTGAAGGCAATAGCAGCTGCTGACCCTGGAAGGCTGAATCTGGGTAGTGCTGAGCAAGAGAGCGAAGGGCTGAGCGGCTCTAAGAGCCAGCCAGGTTAGCAGCAGCAGAAGGGCTCAGCGCCCCAAGGGTTTGGCCCCTGACTGCTGATTTTTTAAAACTACCTGGGCTAAAATGCTGATTCTAGCAAGGTTACTTGTTCTTGCAGCTTGTTTCAGGTAGCAAATTAAGGTACCCCATGACTGTACAGCTAAGAACTCCATTTAGGATTTGGTCTTGAAGGGCACAAAGTGCCTCAATTCCACGGGACTTCCCTGGGAGCTGATGGCATTTGGCACTCTGTAGGGACACGGTCTAAGAGCAAATATAAATGAAAGGCTCCTCAGTTGACTTTTCACAAAGCTATGCAGTGAAGATTGGTTAGCATTATAATAGATTGAGTTTGGCTCGACAGATTAAAGTGATAAAGCCAGTTAAAAGCTATGATGTAATACTGAGTATTTATTGACCTGCAGTGTGTTGTAGCTGCAATTACAAGGCATCCGGCAAAATTCTGTGGTGCGTAGGGACTAATCTATAAGGGTGATTAATTCCACTGGTAGTTTGGCTGAAGTAAGGCCAGTAAAGCCAAATTAAGTCTGTTGCAAAGCTGTGAAGATATTCAGTTTTTAAGACTAAAAGGTTTAAGCTACAGTCTTCTGTCTTTAACAGCTGAACAGTGCCTTAAACTAAACCTACTGGAAAAAACTTCAGTGTTAAAATTATTGAATCCTTTATAACTTGTTCCGAGTCTTTGTTATAGGCTGCCCTTGGAGCTTTCTCTACCTGATTTTAATTAAGAATATATCTGAGCTTGGGAAAGTAAGACCTGAAACTGAAAAGAGATTTGTAATGACAACAGTACTGGAAATATTCATTTGTATTCAGAACATGGAAGTGATGTGGGTTATTGCTAGCTGGTACACTTGACACCGTAGCCATTTTGTTCAGCTCTGTACAATCCTAGTAGTTGAGCTCAAGTACTGCTGCTGTTGGTGGTAGTAGTAGTAGTAGTCGTAGTAGTAGTAGTAGTCGTAGTAGTAGTAGTTCTAGACAAATGCATTTCTGAGTTTTAAATCAAGTATGTGTTTGAAGGCTTTACTGTTTTGTTCTTTGCCTTCCCTCTCTTTCCCTTGCTACTAGTGTGACTCCAATCATTTCAGGGGGAAAAAGATTACTGGGAGGTTGGAGGCTTCAGGCCTCTCTGAGCTGGAATCATCATCCTGCCAGTCCTGTGCAAAGAGGATTTTCATCAGCTGCTAACCAGCACAGGATAATTCAGAAGCCTGTTTTCAGTTCTTAATCCTGCAAAAGTCCCCTTTACACACCACCACCCTCAAAAACTGGTTTGCACATCACTGGGCTGGGATCTGGGTGGTCTGCCCAAGATTTCAAAGATGTTTTGTGGGAAGGGGGAAAAAAGGGGGCATGACTTTGTTCCTCATCTTGTTTTCAAGACAGCTTATTCCTAAAACTAGTGGAGAAGAGGAAGTGCTGAGCCTTGCATGGTGTCAAGCTGTGAACACCGCACTTCTCCCTCATTAACTTTACCTGAGACTTATATGTAGTCTAATCACGGAGTAAGTGAGCAGCCATTAAAAACATCTAGTTCTCCTTAAATTAAATATGTGTTATAAGTGATGATTGCTTTTCTAAATGTTCCTGCAGTTATTAGTACAGCAAAGGAATTTGAAATAGTTACTGCAAACCAGTATTAGTAGATTGCATTTACTGAGTAAAAAGGAGATGATTTTCTTAATTGTTTGTGCTATAACATGAATGTTTAACATAATGTAAACTCTGACATTTTTAGCACAAACAAGAGTGACAGTATTCTCATAGCCTCTTGCTCAGAAAATCTGTCAAATGAACAAGTGTTAACAAGCAGTTTGAAAACAGTCAAAGCCTGCGCTCTCATGTTTTATTAATCACCATAAACAGAGTTGAGATCAGATACTCTGCATGAAGTATATCAACGCTATTTGAAGATGCAAACTTGAAAAATTACATGTCCAGTTCTGACCTCGCTCCATTTTTAATGCAAATTATGGTCATAAAGACCTTTGTTGCAGTGTGTTAAAATACAACGGAGCCTGCTTTGCTTGTATCACTGGAAGTATTTGGTCTGGGAGACATGCTTCAAAAACATGTGCTGATGCTGCTTCTACCACAAATGGTGCCACAGCAGTCCCTCTGCGCCCAAGTCACTGTGTCAGGCAGGGAATAGGAAATGGGGGGGGTCAGTTCCCTCTCAAGAGGGCACTCATCATTGTGTCTCTCCTGACAGAGAAGCACAGCCTAACCATCTGGCTGCCAGTTAAGAAAAATGTGAGGAAGTGCTTTTGCTGCTTTCAGTTGAAGCTGATTTTCCCTCCCTGCAGTACTCAAAGAACTAAAGGGGAAGATGATGTCCAAGAGCTGAGCACAAGACACCAGGCTGGAAGTTCAGGTGTTTATTAGGGAAGGAATAGCAGTGCGAACTGACTTCTAAACCTGTTTGAACATTACATTAAACAGACATTTGGTAAAATATTGAAATAATAATTTCAAGCAAGGACTGGAAAAGAAATCACCTTTCTCCCAGGAGCCTCATTTCAGGAAAAGTTTAAGGGCAGTGACCTCCACCAGGGAAATGAAAGCCTCCTGCCAGGGCTATGTGAGCTACTGCTGCAGCTCCAGAAAGCACTTGGATTTAAGACAGCAGCATGTCCAGTACTGCCTAGTGAGTAACATGGAGCTATGTGCTAATCTCTGATCCTACAGTGTACAGGCAATCTCAGCATTTGTTGGAGTCATCATTTTTTGAGAATTGACAGCATTTCTCACCTGGAGAGATCGGGGCCCTAGACAGCAACACATTTCCTTGTTCTCCAAGAAGCTCATCCACAGCTAAGAAATTAAAGAAGCGGGGAGAATTATTCAGCAGCATCAGAAATAACAAAAGAAAAACTGTGTGTAAGCCTTGGCAAGGCATCTCTAAGCAGCACACTGAGCTTGCAAGACAGCCCAGCCATATTTCAGAAGCAAAGAGAAGATGTTTGTGCTCACCTAAAGGGGAACAACACTGCAGCAGGATGAGACTGGGGCCCAGAAACTGCTGCAAATGCTCAGTTCCGATAGCTGCATAAACCCACTGGGATCCTGCTGTACCTATTGGGGGGAAAGGAGGCTGAAATGTAAGCAACAGCTGACATCCAGCTCTTGAAGGAGAAAGGATTAATGAAGCCTACAAAGAGCATGTTCTTCCTCCTGTTTCCCCAGCCTTATCCCATGGCATTACAGAAGGAAAAGCAGTAACAGAAACAGTAATAAACTTACAAGCTTTACCTTACCTGAGGTCTAGCAGGTCCCCTTTCCTTCGCCTGCTCCCTCAGGAGTCCAAAGGGAGCTAGGTAAAGATGCGCAATGGGCTCACAGCAACCTGCTCGGGCAGACTGTGTTGGCGCGCGGAGGAAGGGAAAGCTGCCTGCAAAGCCGAGCACGGGCGGTACGGCCCGCTGGGGAGAGAGCCGTGCCAGGGAGCTCAGCCCGGTGTCTACCTGGCCACACCACACCACCTCCAGAGCAGCTCTTCTTCCAGTGTGCTTGGATTGTTATAAAGCAATTTTGATAATGTTACTGAGGTAACATCATAATTAGATATTAATAACA
This sequence comes from Aquila chrysaetos chrysaetos, assembly GCF_900496995.4. Taxonomy (NCBI): domain Eukaryota; kingdom Metazoa; phylum Chordata; class Aves; order Accipitriformes; family Accipitridae; genus Aquila; species Aquila chrysaetos. Next base: position 28,003,420 of record NC_044005.1, read on the forward strand.
CATACTTCATAAAGCATTACACGCATATCTGCTCCTAAGCACCGCTGTTGTGTAGAGTGAACTATCAATGACTCAGAGTGAACTGTAACAGTTTTCCTGAGACTATAAGCTGGAAGTACAGACACAGGGTGACTCTGGGGTGGGTTATACACTCAAATGGACAATTTCTTACACAGAATAATGTAACACTGAATAGAAGCTGCTGTGTTTCCCTGATCTGACCAGACCATCACAAACCTTCCTGTGAGTTTATGTTACCCAAACTGATTTTTAAGCTCCTGCAGAGCAGCAAGTCTGAAACTTCAGCTGAGTTTTCTTTAAACCTCTCAAACTGTACTTTTCATGTCTGATACCTCAAAGCGACTGAACTGATACTTCTGAAATTTTGCATTAGTGCTTGTTTCTAAGCTTGTCAAGCATGAGAAGAAAGACAGACTTATCACTGGAGTGAACCGGAGCCTTATCCCCCAGCTGTATCACTAGAGCATGATGAATTGGTGTTTAACAAAATTCCTTAATGCTACAGGCAATGACACAATTAAATCTTAGTTTTGCTTTTCCTTTTCCTTTTTACTGTACAAGTAAGAAACTTAGAAATAGCTGTAACTGTTGTGTTATCCCCAACCCCCAGTGGATAGATCCTGAGTGAGGCAGGACTATATGTAAAATTTTATGTATTGAATTGTTCTGGGACAGTCTAAAGGTCTAAGAAGAAAAGTAAACTCTCCAGTTTTGAAGGAAATAATGCTTTAAGACATTAACTTGCCTTATATTCATAGAATCATAGAATGGTTTGGATTGGAAGGGACCTTGAAAGATAATCTAGTCCAACCTCACATCATCTAGTCCAACTAGGCTGTGCAGAAATGTCTTCAGTAGATTCACTACTCTTTAATTCAAGGGTCTTTTTTTGTCCCTTTGAACCATTTGGTATTGGCTGCTGTTGGAAATAGGATATTGAACTAGATGATCCATTTGGCTGAGCCAGTATGGCAGTTTCTGTCTTCCCTTTTTTGAGAGGGAAAAAAAAAAAAGAAAGGATTTAGGGGATTGGGTGTGACTTGTATTCAAGTAAGTGTGATGTATCTCTGCCTATAATAAATGACTTCTATTATGTACAGTGTAAGAAAGGTCACAAACAAAAAATAGCTTGGGCACTTCTGAATGTGTAGATCTGTGTAGTCAAATGCAATGCTTGTCTCCAAAGAAAATAAACACTTCCAAGTGATTTGATTTTGAAGAATATGAGAACAATAATGAGTTACTAACCATAAAGTTTATTTTCACTATCTGCCTGGTTAAGAAATATTTGTTTGACAAAATTGTTCAATTGTGTATAATTTCTAAAATTAAAACCCTAGCTAAAATCAAATTAAAATGTCATTAACTTGACACAGCAAAATAAAATGGCTCAGTATCAAATAATAAACTTAATTATTATGTTAGCTAAAAATATGGAATAAACAACAATTCCTACAAAATCCAAAGGCAGAATTCTTCATTTATTTATCAGCTACAAAACCCAAGGCATTAGCAAATCTAGTACTAAACATTGTGTTTTCATATTCAGTCTACTAATGTGGGAAGGATCGCTGCACCTGTAGAGAGCAAACCAAGTTTAAGTAAAGTTTAATAACAACTGTACGCATTGCTGTAATTAAACAGACATTAATAACTAGCAGTTGAGAAAGACACAATTACAACAGTGGGTTATTTAGCTCTGTCACTTTCAGTTTTATAAGGATTCCTGTTAATTAGGGACAATATTTACATAAACAGTTTAAGTGAAAGTGACAATATTTCAGGACTAAAACCTGTTCCTCAGCCACTCCTATTTATGCATTTTGTCAGACAGAAAACCTGCCTTAACTGTTGGAGATGCCATCACCTACAGATTATTTTCTGTGCTGGTGTTTCCAGCTCCCTGTGCATCTCCCTCTCTAATAGCTATATAGAGACTTCGTCTGGCCATGGAGGATTAAAAATAAGCTAAAATTCACTGGAACAGGTATACTGTTTCTGATTTCATACAAGGTTTTCACTTCTGCAAGACCATCATCTCTTCTGTTTGGATTTTACATATTTCATGGAAAAGCCTCCAGGAGTACATTAAGCAACACGACAATCTTTTCTCACTCATCCCACCTTGAGGAAGAAATTGTACATTTGGTGTAGTGTTTTGTTAAGTTAAAAAAAAGTATGCCTACTGCTCATGTCCATCGATTTTATTGTTATACAGTACTACGTTTTTACATCTGACATGAATGTTATGGAAGTCAGTGCTAAACTTTCAAGGTTTAGCCCTGAATGTAAACCTCAATATGTAACTAGAAATTAGAAGGGGTTTCCCTTCTTTTTCAGCTTCTAAGGGTTTCAACATGGTTGTCTTCTCGCCCTTGGGAATCGCTTGTAAGGAGCTGTAGGACTCAGAATTGGAGGTACTTCCCTTCCGCAGTGTCCTGGTTTCAGCTGGGATAGAGTTAATTGTCTTCCTAGTAGCTGGTATAGTGCTGTGTTTTGGGTTCAGTATGAGAAGCATGTTGATAACACACTGATGTTTTCAGTTGTTGCTAAGTGGCGTTTAGTCTAAAGTCAAGGATTTTTCAGCTTTTCGTGCCCAGCCAGCAAGAAGGCTGGAGGGGCACAAGAAGTCGGCACAGGACACAGCCAGGGCACCTGACCCAAACTGGCCAACGGGGTATTCCATACCATGGGACGTCATGTCTAGTATATAAACTGGGGGGAGTGGGGCTGCGGGGGTCGCCACTCGGGGACTAACTGGGCATCAGTCAGCGGGTGATGAGCAATTGCACTGTGCATCATTTGTATATTTCAATCCTTTTATTATTACTGTTGTCATTTTATTAGTGTTATCATTATCATTATTTGTTTTCTTCTTTTTATATTATATTAAACCATTCTTATCTCAACCCACGAGTTTTACTTCTTTTCCCGATTTTCTCCCCCATCCCACTAGGTGGGGGGGGAAGTAAGTGAGCAGTTGCTGGCTGGGGTTAAACCACAACATGTGGTCACCTGTCAAATACATGAAATTAGAGCACAGCCATTTCATGTAGCTGAAGATTTCCCTGTTATTTTAAAAGTTTTCCCAGGAAGTCAGCCAATGTAAAAAAGTTTTAAAGTATCTGACTAAGCTTACTGTAGCAACGAGGCATCTGAATGACGACTATTTTGTAGCAGCCGGGCACTTGGGCTCCTTTTGGTCTTCAGTTCCCTCAAGACTCCATTTTACCCTGTAAAGCTGGTTTCAGATTTTTCTCTCTCCTCTCCATCCAATTAAGCTTCTAAAGTTCTAGACAGTACAAAACTGTGAATGGTAGTCAATCCCTTCCAGATACTTAGGGATGAAACTTTTGGAGATGCATAACCGTCTGATTTAAAGAAAAATTCCAAAGTTCCATATTTTAAAGACAATATTAACCAATTCAGGACATCCAGTTTTATTCTGTTTCTAATAATGTTGAGGAAAAACCTTTTTCTCACCATCTTCCACCTGTCTGTTACTCCCCACAGATTAAGTCTTCCCCCATGGTAAAGTGACTTAATTAAAGTTTGCTTTAAAAGACAGGAAAATAAACCTAGAAATAAATTCTAGAATGGTCATAAATTTGGTTTACATTTTTAAAGAGACATTCTCCTGCTAATATGAAAAAAATCTGAACTAATAATACTTTGACAGAATATTAAATTGTCTGCTTTACGTGTAGCAAGAGCTGCTGACCAGATACTGAATTTATAATATATTTGTACTGTCAGCTGGAATCTGTGGATTTTTGTCAGGATGCAAGGGAAGAAGAAATTTCTAAAAAAATCCTTTGACAGATTGGGTGGTTAAATCTTCTCTGTCTTCTTTCACTCCCACCACATTACTGTTCCATCACCTGCTCTGATGTTAATCAGAATGACTGGGTCATACTCTTTTATAAGCTTGCTGGATTAATTCTTTTTCAAGGTCATCTGTGAATTGACTTTAGTAACCAGTTATAAATTGGATGGTATTTTAATATTCTACCCTCTCCCTGAGCTTTAATCTAGAAGTGATGAGAGACAAAAAGAAACCCAAAGGAGTTTGCATTTTAGGAAGCAAGATGATGAATGCCGTTATCAAATACCTTTATAATTTCTCCTGCCCGGGACACCCTTATCTCACCCACTGAGTTCAAAGGGAGTTGAAGGAAATTCAACATCTTCCAGAAACAGTGCTTTAGTCTTTTAGCTAATATAACTGCATATGATCTCTGGAGAAATCTGTCGATATTGGTATTTGAGACACTTAAGCTTGACATTCAGAGTTCTGTACTATTATGAATGCGTCTCTATTAAGGCAACAGAAGTAGCGCTCTCTCTCTCTCGCTTTGATGTTTCCTTTTGAAATTTAACATTAAGAAGCAGTATTTTCCTTCATTATATTTTTAAAAGACTTTGAAACAGTTTAGGAAACCACTTTTGGTCCATCACTTGGAAATAAACTATTTTAATTGTGTAATCAAATATTATTTCATTGGGTTTTTTCCTTTAAACCTTATTAGATACCTGCAGAAACTTGGATTTAAAGGGCACAGATTGCAAAGACCAGTTGAATAAGGATTGCAGATCTACTGGTTAAAGACCTCACAAGTGTTTTCTAGAGGAATGCTTACCAGATGGCTGTGTTTAGGCCCAACCACAATGTGTGCTCTTAAGCATCTTTTGATGTGACCATGCTAAAGCATTGATTTTCCCCTGACTGCCTCTTTGGTGTGCTTTCTAAGCACAGAAAGCAAGCTATGGCCTTCTTTCTGACCCCTCACAAGCCAGCAGTACAGCTGCCCCAGTTGTCCCAGACCAGTGCCTCCAAAGACCTCCAAGATATTTCCCCTACCTTCTTTCTCCTACTCCATAATAATCACATCAGCTCAAGAATTTCCCTGAAGGATTAATCATATGCACACCCTCACTTAACTATTCAACTCTTCAGCTGAAGCACATAGTTGAAGAAACAGACACAGGGACTTTGAAAGGTATCCATAATCACACTTTCTTCAGTCAGTACAAGAAATAGATATCAATTAAAACTAAATGTGGTCTTGTTTTTGTTTCTGTACCACCCTGAAGTATTCTTTAGGGTAAGTTTAGAAGCAAAATAAGGATCACAGGGTCCTTCCTTACCTATTTAGAGATTTTATTCCAAAATATCAATGAGTTTGTGAGTTATTCACAGTCTTTTTCAAGACCATGAGGAAAGGTAGACAGCAATTCTGTTTTTTTAAATTAAAAATGAAATGACAAATAGAATGAGAAATGGAGAACATGGTTGTGATAGAATTTGTTCCTCAAGGAGAATACTAATGTTTGTCCATGAGGATTCTGCTAAGGATTTCAGACTGTGCTACGGAAAGAGGAAATAACCCCAAATGTTCATGGTGCTACCAGTACACCTGACCTACAAAGCCAACAGAAAACCTGGAAGTAAAATTTGCCTCATTTGCCTCAGTATTTTGGGGAAGGAGTGAGTTTTGTTCAGATCAGGACAGGCTTGAATTATGGTTTCAGTGTGGAACTATGTAAAAATTCTGGGTTTTGCTGGGCTTTTGTTCTAAGCCAGAAACAGGAGGTGACAGCTGCTTAGTGTTTTACTTTTGTATTTGCAACAATTGCAAACAAAGGACAAAATAAACAGCTTATAGGATGATCCTTTGTTTGTGCTCTGTTTATGAGTGTTGATTTCACTGCCCTTCAGTCCTGCCAAGGGCTGATCCATATAAAATCAAGATAATAAATTCAACTCTTCCCTGTCTCCTTTCTTTATACTGTCTTTTTGAAGGTATGTGCCAAGCAGATAGTGCTGGAAAAATAACTTGCTTTTTCTGCAGAATTTATACATCACAGGTAACTACAGTGCATACTGCCCCACAGTCATCAAGGCTTTAGCTATTATCAGGCAGATGACTGCAGGAATCAGAATTAGGCTAGACTCATTGCCTAGACATGGGTGGGACACCCTGAGGCTCTTCAATTTAAGAATTACGGCATTAGGGCAATGAAGCAGAGGAGAGTTTTAGGCTGTCATCAATACTCTGTACCAGCCTCTCTCCAGATTGTGTACAGATTTTTTTTTTTTGCATGCTTATATGCATATGCTTATAATCTGAAGATAATAGGAAAGTTCCCTGTTACTCTATAGAACCATATAAAATCTTTTTATCTTAAGAACAGAAATCAGGCTTAGTGTCAGGCATGCTGGAATGCTAAAGCCCCAGTAATTTCAGTAACCTACTTCTCTGTCACTGGATAATAGCCACTCTTCAATTCTGCTGTGGGTTGTAAGTCAATGTCAATATGTCAAACTAAAATAGATCTTTTAAAAATGCATTCTTCTAAAATAGAAATACTGTTTTCTCTTTTTGAAGAAAATTAATTTTGATATTTCCATTTGAGTGTCTTTTCCAGAAATCATTAATTTACACTTTCCGATGTGCTTTGAGTGACATTCTAGCCTTTCTGAATCTAGTGGCAAAATTCTCACTGCTTTAAATGGGAGTAAGGATTTTCTTTTCTATGTAGACCACTTTAGTTCAGCTTTCAAGCATGGTTTTGCCACGATCCCTGCTCACTCAGTCCCTTACCCTGCTTTTCAGGTGCAGAGGGTTGTTTTCAGTGGTCCAATTTACATACAGGGAGACCTTGTGCATTTAGGCAGAGGATCTATTGTTTATGTGCTCTAGGAATAATCTATAAACCACACCATGGAGTACAAGTTGGAGTCAAATAGGTCACTTTTACAAAATATGGCACTAGAGAGAGAGTAAAAATGGTACATGGCTCCAAAATATGTTTTTCTCCATTCAGGCTGCAAAATGAAGCCATTTTACCCATGCCTGCTCGCTCTTCAAATTAACTTTGTCAGCACTGGAACAATTGAGTTTTACTCCCGCAAAGGTTAATTTTGTGCTCATGTGCCTGACTGTTTGGGGATGTATTACACGTTGCATGTAGCAGCTTGTCACGGCCATGGGATGGTGCTTCCACCCCCTGAGCAGGCAGCTGTGCCTAACACAGGAGCCACAGAAGTGAGCAGGCTGTGCCAGGCGCAGCTGTAGTCATGACCAGGTTTACTAGTGACCACTGCAATGGCCAAGAAAGGCAGGAGATAGAAAACCTGGAAGTGACCGGGGAAAGACCAGCACCCCTTGATTTGTTCTGGCTCTCCATCTGAGGTTATTGTCCCTGGGCAGTGCCAAAGGGGAGGATGTGCATGGAGGGTAGTAACTTCTCAGGCCAAGACAAGTTCAGGCTTCCCAAAAGTCCATCTGCAAATGTCTTAGCTTACAAACATACAGACCAGGACAGGGGAAGCTGAGTGTCACTTGTGTCCCAGACGCCCTGGTGCTCTCCCAGGCCTGCAAGCCACTTCCATCAGCCTCCTTCCTATCTTCTGGCCAGGACTCTGGAGCACAGGGATAGATCCAGACTCACAAGCTGCTTCTCTTGGGGCTTTTCCTCCTGAGCGGGAGGTGCACTATTCCTCCCAGCAACATAAAGGATGATTTCCAGTACTCTCCATGCCTCTCTTTTTCCCCTCCCTCTTCACCTGTTACTGGAATGACAGAATTCAAAATGAAGACTTGACTGGGAAGGTGCGTTTTCAATCTGCTTGAGATTTTTGTACAAGAGGTCTCTGTCAGTGATGCAGCTATGCTTCCTTGGACACAGTGTAATTTGGGGCCTGTCAGGAACACATTGGCATTGCAAAATAACTTTTTGCTACTCTCTAACATGCTGAAGAAGCCACAAAGCTGTAGAAACTTACACCGTGAACTAAGTGAGCCCCAGAACATCAAAAGCACAGAGAGGACTTAGAAACTCATTTATTTTCCTGTCCCATTATGGGCCTCGTGTGAATTAGGGCTACAAGTTTCACACTGGTATTCAGGAGGTCATTTGTCACACACAGAGAAATAAATTAGTGAAAACATTAATGGTGACAAGCATACAAGACTACCGAACAGTAGAAGCATTTCAGTCCAGTCCCTTCGGGAGTGAGGAGAGCAAGGTTTCATGGCCCTCTGGTCCAGTTGCCATAAATCCAGCATATCAGCAATGAATGTATTCAAGCACACCTCTGAACTGGCATTGCATATATACATGCATTTAATTTGTATGACTATACAAGTTTAAACTTAATGTCTAAAGTTAAAGGTCTATATAAAGCCTACTTTTCAAGGAAGGATGTTTCATGTAACATTTGCTTGACCTAGAAAGAAAGTAATTTAAATTATTATAAGATTCCTTAATCCTGTTTAATTTACTTTCCTAGAGAAACTGAAAATCCAGTGGCTCTTACAGACTTTTCTTGTGCTTATGGGATACTCCCCACATGAAAAAAAAAAAAGAAAAAACCCTGTGTATGTTGCATGACCAATTATAATTAAACTGGTAAGCTAATCTTTACAGTGTCAGAAGGACAGGATAAATTCTCTTTGTAGTGACTAATACGGCCAGTCTGGCAGGGGGATTCAGAGTTGGAAGCTTTATCTCATCTGTCTCCCTTGCCTGTCTCCCACCAAAGGAGTCTGGCTAAATCAAAAACACCGACCAAGCCCCCTTCCTGTTTCCCCTGAAAATGTTATCCATTGTGAGCAGTGGCTTGAAGTCACAATTACTTCAGCATCTTTATTAAAACATAATGTTGAGATTTTAGCTAAGATTAAGTATATTCATTCCCCTAAGTTTTATTACATTGAAATAGAAAGTCTTTAGGAATTACTGAAGGAAGTAATTTATTTCCCTTCTTTTTTTTTTTTTTTATATTTAAACACTAAAGAATAAAAAAAATCCCTTTTTCATACACTGGTGCAAAGCATGGGTAAGACTAAAACCAATACATTTAAAAGTGGATGATTCTCACTGGCTTTACAGCAGCAAACATTGCCATCCTGATCCTGATGTGGCAGGAGACTAATAGAGAACCTTTCAGCAAAAGCACTGTTTCTCTAGATATTTTCACAAGAGCTCTTTCCTTTGTAATGCAATCTGAATATTGTAGACAAGCCTCAATTTACTATCGACTTCAAAGGAACAACCTCTGTCAAAAGCACTGTGTTCTTAGCTCGTTTGAAGATGGAAACATACTGAAGCCCTTTCTGTCAGGGAAGAAGGAAGGGAAAGAGGTTTGTTTAGTCCAAATCCCCATTGGTTGACTTCCAATACATCAGAAAACTGGTATGTAGTCAGTCTCTCTAAATAAGACAAAGGGAAAAAAAAGACAGCTCAGTGATTAATATGCTTACTTGAATGTCAGAGATATATGTTCAAATCCTTCTTCTGTGAGCAGGGATGTGAAGCAAAATCCCATGCTTCAGGAGATTGGGCAATCTTAGATGGGTTTCCGTATCAGTCTCTCCTGACAATTTTTTTTCAGTGGATATAAAATACAGAAATAATCACTGCAGCAGAAGTAACTCTGCTTCGTCATGAAAAACACCTTAACCTTCAGGCTACAGGATTTCCCTTATCCATCCTTTTGCTATCTGACTGCATTTTGTGCAAGAATTTATGCAGTAGGTATGTTTAGCTGATTTGATTCATTTGAAATCAAAGAATAAGAATAATACAGAAGGGACAATTCTTGTCAAGTGTAAGGTCAAGCTGTACACACGTGTCTAATGGGAAAAATGTAAAGCACTTTACAGGAAGGAAAATGGGTATGTAGGGGAGCTGCCTCTGGAGGGTTAAATCACAGCATAGCAGAAGCTTTGAATATCTATTCTTGAATTGGAAATGGTAGCCTGATGCCTAGAGTCCTTCATGGATCCAGCTGGGTGCTCTCAGGGTAAAATACGAAGGATGGACACCTCCCAGTCAGAATACATGTAGGGTGGAAAGTCTGTTTAGAGCAAATCCACTGCCTTCAAACCTTCCTTCCACCCCACCATGTAGGGGCACAGCTGCAGTCCCATGAACCTGCCATCTTACCCTTATGCTGTCTCCTGGTACCTGACCTCTCCTCCCAGGAGAAGTCTCTTTGGCATGCCCAGACTGCTGTGAAGCAACCAGCATAAGGAGAATGTGCTCTGCCAAATAAGCATATCTTCTTTGTAGCTAACACACAGTAACTTTTTGTTGTTGTTGTTCTTGGGTTGTTTATGCTTTATCCCCTGTGGCATCTGCTAATATATTCTTGGTCGGACTCTTATCTTTTACTGACATGCATCAGAAGCGTTTCTAGACCTCTGGGTGGGGAGGGGTTTGACATTTCTCTTCTAGTTCAGATCGATATCACATCAGCAGGGATGGGTCAAACACTTGCAGCTCTCATTCCTTTATTATTTATTAACATTCAATTGTCTCTCACCTCTTCTTGACCTTTTCTATTCAACTACTATGAAACCAAAGCCTTTGAACGCAAGCACCAAGTGGTGCAGCTGGATTGCAGGCTATTGTCCTGAGTAACTGGCAGCTAAAGCAGCAGCATGCAACACATGTGCGTTGCTAGTGCGTGTCTTACCTGGGAAAAAGCTACCGAATATGAACCAACCCTGCAAGGAACTTGGCCTGTCTGTAGAGCTCACTGATACCTAAAATAAATTCCTGCAGATTCTACCCTCTTCCTCACCTTATACTGTATCTGATGAGCACTGAGGAACAACTCACTGTGTCTGTGTTTTCGTACCACATAAAAGTAGATTAAAGTGTACAGTGGTTGAAATCTGAAACCAGCGGAGCAGTGATGACAGTTCCTCCCTTCATGGACAATCTCTGCACACTGAAAATCTTCAAGGGCAGCCTCTGGCTGGCATCACTCTAAATGACGCCAGGAAGTGAGGCCACTTTTTGTTTTCACATCCTATTATTCATGGCTTATTTTAAATATGATTATATGGATATTAATTGTTTTTGTCTTCAGCTAAACAATTGTTAGAGCTTTATTTTGTCATATGAATAGATTGCAGATCTTTCTCAAAGATTCCCAGAATATTAGGGGATGAATAATCACAAATGTTCAGATATGGGCAGAACGGCCATATGAATACCCATTGCATATGGGTATGCAATTTGCATGTGTGCACTTTTCCTTTTACATACACACACCCACCCCAGAACAGATTAGCTATAGACTCAGATGGGAGTCAGTCTGCACAGCTTGACAGGAGACACATGATGTTTACATGTTGTCTGCAGCCCTGAGATGTTAATATCGGCAGTACAAGGACTGTATCTTTGCTGATTTTATGTGATATAATCTAATGGAAATAATAAGACAAGGAAACCAGGGCCTGACACACAACCATAATACAAAAATTAAAAAACAGTAATCATAATAACAAACCCTGCTTGAGGATGAAAATGTAGATCTCTTCTACCTTATGGATGCATAATTGCTAATGCATGGAATATGTAACTGCGTGTTCTGAAATGAGTTTGCTAAGCAGCAGTTTGTTTTATTCTTCATGGGAACAGTTGGTCTTTGATGCCTTTAGCAGTGATAGACCTTAATTTTTAAGACTTTGAAAAACAACATTCTCATATGTCATAACAGAGATGTTTATTTCATTTAAATTGTGAAAAACTGTCAGAGCTGCTAGGATTTTAACCTTAGCATGAAAGAAATGCAGCTAAGACACATCCACCACTTAAACCATGAGTTGTTTCTGAAAAATAAAGTTAAAATATTATTTTAATTTTCCTGTTTTAATCAGACACAGACTAACACCCCAGTTCTGAATATCCCGCATCCCGAAGTGTGGGAAGTACATAGGCAGACACCAGTTTTGTTTCTTGAGCCTATCTGCTTTCAAAAATGGACTTCTTCCAGAGCATAAAGATAACTTCCTTGTGTTTTTTATGTCTTGTAAAATTTCAGGATCCTAGGCACCATTTTATGAGTAAAAAGCCATTTAGGATACCAAGAGCAAGTACCGCTGAGCACACATTTAACATGCAAGTGCAAGGAACAGCGCTGTTGGCCTTTTTACCATGATAAACAGGAGAGGAAAAAAGCCATGTGCCATACAGCAGGATCCTCTAAAATCTTCTCCCCTTTCTATAGTATACAAATAATCTAAACTCTCTGCTTCTATGTCTTGCAAGCAAACAATGAGGAACATTTAAAACATCAGACTTTCCTGAGAAGGAAATGCTTCAAGAAAGGGCATTATTTAAAAAGGGAAAGGGGGAAAATGCATTAGTAAAGCGAACGAAAACCTTTTCAGTCTGGCCAGTCTCACAAAAAGAATGGCAATAAATATTTCTATAAAAGGTATGTTTACCTCCCATAACCTCCGTGACAACAATTATTTCACCAGGCTCAGAATATTCTTCCTTCCTTTTATTTTTTTCATTTGGAATTAACTGCTTGTGTAGACAAGCATCTGCTGCCTCTCCATCTCACAGCTGCTCTCTCTTGAATTTATTCTTACTAGTCTGTATCCCTTGCCCATTTTCAAGCAAATACTTCAAGACTCTCTCTGAAATGGTCAGTCTGGGCAAAAGGCCAGGAAGTGAAATCACCTCTTTACCACTAGATTTCCTTCTATTTTACTTTATTTCCCTAGGAAACTTTGCCTCATCCCAAAAAGTCTGCCAGTCCCAGAAGTTTGTTGTATAATTACAATTCTATTGAAAGTTACTAAAAATGTGGGGGTTTCTCACTTTAAATGAAAATTAATTAATTTCCCAAAATGTTTTTATTTAGGTCAAAATCTGACAAACTATTAGAAACCTATAATAGGATATAGGTTAATCTGAATTAATCTCTCATTCTTCTCTTTTGCTTGTTTTTTTTCTAGGATGGGAGGACATCAGAACTACGCTCAACATCTTCCCAGACCTCCGAAACCTATGGTTTACACAGGCTGCTGATAGCATCCCTAAGGACCAGAAAGGAAATGGCATAAAGAAGGTGTCAAATGCATTCAGACAATAATGCTTTTAAAGGATAGCCTTTGAGCCACAAAGGACCTTTAAGGCTGTGAACGTCCCTCAGTACACAGTGGGTCTCCCGCAGCTGCCTAAAGGAATATGTTTGAAGAACTGCACGCCGTCTTTATGTGGCAACTGTCTTTTATATTAGCTGTCATGTCCTTTGCTCCATGCTGACAGCCCTGCACCGCCTGGCATCAGGCTGCCGTGGGGGCTGCCCAGCTGTGCAAACACGCCTGCGGTCACCAGCACCACCTCACGCACCAGCACGTGTGCTGCACTGGGCAGCAGCAACAGGGACACGGTCTCTCAGCTTCTTCTGCCACTCTGGTACTTCTGCGCTGCTGCATGATCATACTTCTGTCTTTTCTTTGGATTTCTTCCCTATTCTCTTATTTTTGTGTCTACTCCCTCTTTTTCTGCCTACTCATTTTATTCTGTGCTGCAACTCTCCATTCCCTCAACTTAACTCTGTGCTGCACTCTCAGCCTTATTTTATTCTGTTCTGTTCTATTCTATTCTATTCTATAGCTATACATACAAAGATCTAAATACAGGCATGCACACAAATACAACTGAAAGCTCAGATTCTGCAGCATGCAGACACTTCATATGGACCAATAAAATATATCAAACCAGTCAAAGCTCTGACCACTGCTGGGTGTTTGTCATTCAAGGTACAGAGAAAAGAGAAGATGATGCAGGGAAGGTTGATCATAACATGACGCATTTCAGTGTTTTTGCTATTTTTGACATTGTTAACTGCAAACTAGACCATATGGCCATACCCTACCTCCAGTTCTTGTGGACCCCCTCACGCCAATGTATACTCAACATGAAGCTCCAATGGAGCAACCTGACAGTGCTACGTAATACAGGAGATGTGAAGAATCTGGAGGCTGGGACAGAATGAGTATGAATTATCCAGTCAACAAAAGGAAGGCGAGTGGGCTAGAGTGAGAATAAAAAATATTTACAGAATACAGTATTTTTGGAAAAGATTTAAAGTGTTTAATTTGAGAGTTCTGGAGTTCATTTCCACTAGCTAATTACAGTATTGGAATCTTTCTTAATAACTCATTAAAGATGAATGGAAGTGTTAACAGAATACATTATTTTCTTGCATAGTTAGTAATGGAAACATGAACATCTAAACTGAACAGGCTTTAAGGGGAACATATGCATATTGGGTAATGCTATAGCCACATCTTTTTATTTGTTTGGTTTTGGCAATGCAGTCCATCTATTAAATGTCCCTTCAGCAAGTCAGGATGAGTTCTATTTTATGTCCATGTCATAAACGTAACAGATATACCACTGTGTTCACAACAGCAGTTAAATATTACTCCTTATTTTTTAAAAAGTCCCATAGCTATGTGATAATGTCATTGGAAATTGTTATTACAGTAGACAGGAACTTGCATGACCCCTGCTGGGTTATCTTTTCCAAACTGTGTAAGTGAACCTTGTTATCTATGTAGGCCTTTTGAGAGATGAATAATTAAATTCTGACAATCGTGCAAGTTGTTACAATAAGACAGAAATTCTTATTTTCATTTCCTATGCTGTTCCCAGGAAAAGGAACAAAAGCATGCCAGATTCCACCTGGCATTTTTACTCCCAGTTGCAAGTTGTTTGACTGAATGTAGGGAAATTCATGAGAAATCTTGGCACACTGTTGAAATGAGACAGTTCTCACTGACTTCAAGAGGGTCAGAGTTTTAACTTAGGTATTTTCTTAAAGAAGAATATAACCCTTTAGTGAGAAAATACTTTTCTTAGGTTAAACACAACTTACATGTGAAATGTAGGGCTGCCTTATTATTTCATAAACCACTTCTTAAATACAGATATCAATTTCATGAAGCACTGAATGATGAAAGGAGGATTTAACTCGTAATTTTTGAGGCACACTGTCAAACAACAGTGGTTCTCACTTGTTCGAAATACCTGTTCCCATTGGGTTATTTAAATTATTACCCATACCTTAGCAGAGCACTGAAAGATGGGGAATGTGTTTTGACTTTACTCATGATAAATCACCACAAGGATGTCTGGATCCAGTAGAGATATTGGTTGGGATGAGTGGGAAGAAGCGAGCTCATAGGGACAATACAGTCTCTCCACTGCCAAACAGTGTAGACTGTGCAAGGTTGCAGCAAGCTAAAAGGCTGGAGCCATGCAAACAAGCATGGCTTCTCCTTCCTTTCTCACTCCCTCTCCAAAGTTTCCAATCCCAAAGAAATCAGTATCATGCAACAGATTGCAATAGGTTTCTTCACACGTACAGGACAGGTGATAAAGGGAGGTGCACTTCAGCAGCCTTCCTTTACGCTAGCAAAAAACAGATGCTGTAGCTGCTTCTGCTGTTAGACACTGTTTACAGGTTTGTGGCAGAATGGGTAGACAGCTCCATTTCCAAACATTTTCTGTATCCCCTTTGGGGATAAGAAGTCTCACCAGCCAGTTTAGTGACGTTACTCATGCCCTATGCATCGCAGTGTTATGTGATCATTTCACTTGTCTCCTTCGCGGCCAGGCAGATCTCTTTTATTGCGCCATCCATCTACCTCTGTGAAGCAAAACATAGCTCTTAGTAAGAACAGGATACCGTATCTCTCTACAAGACTACTTCTAATGAAAATACACCCCCTTAAGCCCTAGCAGTTGCAAAGCATGTGCTTGCATATGGCTGACATATTTCCCGGTTAGTCGCAAAAATAATTTACCTTATAAAAATGCAAAAAAGAATCCAACCTAAAAGAGAAAAGTAGTTTTATTAATTCAGCCCTTCTCTCATTACTCCTTAGTCAAAATGTACATATTATTATAAGACAGATACGGTTACATAATGAAACAAAAAACCTAATGGCTCTTAGTAAAATTACAATTAAAGCAAGCCACTGTTTTTTCAAAGGCTCATATCTTACAGGCAGAAGACTAAGGAACAACCACAGCTAAACAAGATTTTACTACTGAGCAAAACAGCTGCGTTAGGACTTATACATCAATCAGCCATATAACATTCACATCCATGTAATAAAGTCTTCTTTATATGTAGAAGTTTAGTTGCCTCTCACGCTGACTGGTACCAGCATTTGTGTGCAAGTAGCTAATCCTCTCTTTCAAGAAACGATTTCTTCAGGAAAAGCCCCATGAAGACACTTAATGAAAGAGTGTTTTCTTATTTACTTAAAAGTAAGAAATAGAAGAACATTCAAAACCAGAGGAACAGCTGTTTTCTGGAGATCTAGTAGACCTGTTATTTTTTAAATATTTTGCAGGACTCTCAGGGGCAGCCGTAGGAGAGAAGAGCAGGTATACAGGCAGATCAAGTAGATATACAGCTACTGTCTCTATTTCCTGCTGGCAAAAGCCTTCAGCTTTGGCATGCAGTGTTTTCATCTTTCTGTGCGGTACGAGTTCTGACGATGAGACTGGGCTGCCTGGGGCACTGGTGGCTAACCTGTTTTTTCTAAATTGCTGGTTCAAATATAGCCTAGGAAATTAAAGTCATGGCCTGTGTGAAATGAGCCGGTAGTACCCATCAATTACCTGGCAGAGAGGCCATCCCAGACGGCTCAAATCATGCCCTTGCTGACAGCCGAGAAGAGAAGCGAAGGAGCACATGTTTTCATGGCCTGAGCTGCGTTCTCCTCTCCAGGGACAGAGCCTTAGGTTTGAAGCATAAAATGGAAATTTGGGGGCTTCTACATTATTCCTTCTATTTATAATGGTTAGTTTCTATTCAGCTGTAATAAATGAACTCAATTTTGAAAGAGAAAACAAACTGAAGCTCTAGGATTGCAGGAGCAGATTAGGCAAAGTCTTGTTGGCATTCCCCAGCAAGACCACAGTAGTAAAGCTGTAGCAACCTCTCTTCTCTCCTAAACCCACCAACCACATTTCGGGAAAATGTCTCAAGATAGTAAGCTGACAGGTATTTGTAGAAGTGTAGCTTTTGTACATCACCAAGAAATATCAAAGGGCTAAAGGAATGGTTCATTTAGTTTAGGTACATTTAAGGTTAGATCCAGTGAAGAACTAGAGATATAAATGCTAGATGATAAAGCTTCCCAATGCAAACAGAACCGCATCTTTCCAGCTTGGGTCATAGGCAGAGAGCGAGGATCTCCCCGTGCTCACCCGCACAGGCATGTGGTTCGGTGCTGCTGTCCTGATGCACTGTGGAGAAGAACGAACACCAGAGTGACAATCCCAGTAGGCAGCAGAGCTCTGAAAATATAGCTGCTACAACACTGTAGATTTTTACTTTAGTGTCTGTATCATCTCTACACCTCGATTAACCAAAATTCTGATTTCATCTAGAATTAAACCAACAGGTTCTTGTTTTGTTATGAAAGCCTATTTTCCATAAAATGAAGTCTACTGGCACCCAAATTTAATTACATTCCCTGCTGCATGTAGCAAATTTAAAATATCATTTTTACTGAAGCAGTTTAAAGCTCTTGAAATATAAAAATTGTAAGAATATAGGCAATATTTGATGTAGTTTCATTTTTGCTGAATACCAAGAGAAACAAAAAACCAACTGAATGTGAAGGTCTAACTAAAACCAGTTATGAATGTGTGAATTCAGTTTACCCCTAATCAACTTCTTCTATTTCATTTATTTCAAAATGTTGCTTTGTTAACTCTTAGAGTTGTGATAAACAGAATTTCTGTATATGTGATACCCAGTGGGGCTGTACAAGCATTTAGCAAGATATTTCCCCAAAGCAAAAATGAAGTAACAAATAGATGCATATTTTGAGGAGATGCTTATATTTAATTCTTGTATTTTTATATAGATCTGAAATAAATATTTAAACCATTCTACTTACCATAGAATTGTAGGATCATACAACAGTTCAGATTGGAAGGGAGCTCGAAAGATTCCCTGGTCCAACCTTTTGTGGGAAAGCGAGCCTAGATGAGATTATCTTGCACCCTGTCTGACTGTATCTTGAAAGCCTCCGGTGATGGGGACTCTATCACACCCCTGGGGAGTTTGTTCAGTGAATGATTGTTCTTAGTGTAAAAAAATTCTCTCTTATATCAAGATAAAATCTCTTCTGGTGCAGCTTGTACCCATTGCCCCTTGTCTTCTCTATGTGAGTCCTTGTGAAGAGAGAACTTCCATCCTCTCTGTAGCCACCTTTTAAGTACCGGAATACTTGAAAAGTCATAAAAAATGCTTGAAAGTCTGCTTTATTAGGCGGGGTGTGTGTGTGTGTGTGTGTGTGTGTGTGTGTGTTAATTATTGATAATTTGCCAAACTGGACAATAAAGGAAACCAGAATTTACTCTTTTTTTAGTATCTTATTTTTTGCTTTATTGCGACCTCTGCGCTCAGCTAGGAGATAAGAATGCCAAGGCTATCCAACATATTGTCAGAAAATGAAGGTTAAAAGCAGCTTCCATCAAGCTGCAGTTTTTTGTCATCAAGTATTGGGAGAAGGAGAAGGCAGACAGAACCAGGAGTGGCTTGCACATTGTCTCTAACTCTAAAGCATACCATACGCAGGAGATATACCAGGTACCGGGGATATACTTTGTATAGAACTTACACAGATGGTATTTTTCCCCTTTACCCCTCTCCCTTCTTCTGTTAATAAAAAAAGATTAATTTTGTGAATAGAGACCACTGCGTGCTTCCTGTGTTCTCTGCTGCTGAGGACCCAGGGTCTGGGGCAAGTGGAGAAATATAACTCCAAGCTTTTGATTTTCTTCAGTATGGTTTACTCCAGTTCTGGCAATGCACTGGCAACAACAGCAACTTTGTCCATCAAGACAGTTTCCAGCCGGAAAACTTACAAAATCTACTGAATATTTAGAATCCATTATGAAAATAGGCTGTGCTTCAGAGCTTCGTCACACAGTGTGTTTGTACACCCATCTTTCTAATTCTTCTTTGAGGTATCCAGAGAAAATGAGTTGTATCTCAGTGTAGGCCTAGAGTGAATGAGATCTGTGCAGCTTTGTCACAAGCTGGCTGAATGGGACTTGTCAATCCACATTTATTCCCTCCGAAGAGAAATTAAATTCTCTAAGGGCTGAAGAGATGCAGTGCCTACTAGTGTACTGGAGCAGTGAGGGCACTTTGTGCAGGACTGAGTCCACCTGGAGCCTTGATCCAGGACTGCAGAACTCATGCCTCCACAGACGACAACTACTGATGAACCTTACTTTTTTTAAAATTCAAAATAGATTCTTTATTTTCTGCTTTTTTTCTCAATTTTTTTTTTTTGGGGGGGTATATTCAAACACTAGTAATTCGTATTGTATAATACTCACAAAACCAAAAACATTGACAAGGGTTCTTCCAAAGTGAAAGCTGGAAAACGAAATGCACACATATGCATGTGGTTTTGTGCCACCTAAAACGCCTGGGTAAGAGACTCAGATGCGTGCTGTATCTGAACATACACATGACAGCAGACAGGCATCGCAGTAAGGAGCACGAAAATAAGGCGACACGTAGGCTGCCTATGGAGGAACAGTTGCAGCAGATCAGTTAAACTCATTGAAGAACAACCTACTGGAAGTCATCACAGGTACCTAATGTACGACGCATTTAGGCCAACTTGCTTGAAAAGAGCGAGCTGAATCAGTTTTTGTGAGCGTCAAACTGCCTCGCGTATCGGGAGCTAGGGGGTTGGGTGCATGGCTTCACCTCACCCAGACACCTCCATCTTTCAGGGAAGAGGAGGCCACTGAAGCTGGACCGCTTTTCTCCTGGAAGTGCCGTGCAACAGGCTGGCAAGATGGGCCCCGACACGGGCCCGAGATGGGGCCCGTGATCCCTCCGCTGCCGCTGAGGCCCTGGGCCTCGCCACCCTCCTGCCCCTCCGACAGCGGGGCGGGCACCGGGATTTTCCACCTTCCTCCTCCCCCGAGGTTGGACACCCGCCCGCCGGGCAGGGCGAACCCTTCCTGGCTGCACCGGGAGGTGCTTCTCGCCCACCCGCCGACAAACGGAGGATGCCGAGGTCAACCCCGGCTCCCGACACGCTTCCTCCGGCAGGCCCGGGGGAGGGCCGTGGGCGCGGTGACGGCGCTAGTGTGGGGCGGCCGGGGCCAGCCCGAGGAGGGGCCCAGCGCCGCCACAGCAGCCGGGGCAGCCCGCGCCCGTCGGCCCGCCGCGCCGCGCCGCCAGCATGAGGCGGGCCGGGCTCTGGTGCCTGCTCCTGGCCCGCGGCCTGCGCCCTGGGCCGGCCCCCGCCGCCGCGGGCTGCCGTGCGCTGCCAGGCCGCCGGCGCCTGCTTCAGCGCCCACCTCGCCAACGGCTCCTACGCCGAGGCCCGCAGCGCCTGCGGCCGCCGGCGGGGCGGCCTGGCCTGGGTCAGCGGCGAGCCGGAGCTGCGGCTGGTGCTGGGGCTGCTGGCGGAGGCGGCGGCGGGGCCCGCGCCCTCGCTCTTCTGGGTCGGGCTGAAGAGGAACGCCACCGCCTGCACCGACGCGGGGCACCCGCTCCGGGGCTTCTCCTGGGAGGGCGCCGGCGGCGGGGCGGCCCCGCGGGAGGTGCCGGCGGCGCTCGGCCGCTGGGTGAAGGAGCCCGTGCGGTCCTGCCTCACCGCCCGCTGCGCCGGGCTGCACCTGGCGGCGGCGGCGGCCCCCGACGGCGGCCGCAGCTGGGGCTGGAAGGAGCGGCTCTGCCAGCGGGAGAGCCAGGGCTACGTCTGCAAGTACCAGTACGACGGCGCCTGCCCCGACCTCAGCCCCGCGGGCGCCCTCCGCCTCGACTACCGCCTCCCCTTCGAGGAGCGCAGCGCCGGCCCCGGCTTCAGCCCGCCGGGCACTGTGCTCACCGTGGCGTGCCTCGGTGGGGAGGTGCGGCTCACCTGCAAGCCCGAGCGGGCCGGCTTCGCCTGGAAGGGGGCAGAGGAGCCCCTCTGCCCCTGCGGCTACCGCAGCCCCGGCACCGGGCGGTGCGCCCAGGCCGCCGGGTGCCGCGATGCCGCCGGCGGCTTCGCCTGTGCCTGCGCGCCGGGAGGGCGGGACGGGACGCCTTGCGCGGCCACGGGGGCGGCCCCCACCGCCGCGGGCGGCCCCGCGGAGCCGCCGGGTGCCGGGGCCGAGGGGCAGCGCCCCTCGGCCCCGGCACCCGGCGGCCCCGCGGAGCCGCCCGCCGCCACCAATCGGGCCGCCGGCGGAGCGAAGACGGCTGCTCCGCCGCCCTCCTCCTCCTCCTCCTCCTCCTCCTCCAACTACGTTTTCATCCTGGTGACGGTCGCGGTGGTGGTGCTGGTCATCCTCGTCATGACCGTCCTGGGGGTCTTCAAGCTCTGCTTCAACAAGAACTCCGAGGGCCGCCAGGACAAGGAGCCGCCGGAGGCCGGCGGCAAGGCGGAGGCGGGCTCCCCCGAGCCGAGGGGAGCGGCGGGAGGCGACTAGCCCCGGGGCGGCCGGGGCCCCGTCCCTCGGGGCTGCCCCGAGCGGCAGCTCCTACCCCTGGGCAGCGCTCGGCTCCCCCTCCCGCCCCCGTCTCCCTTGCCCCCAGCCCGGCTGCCGCGGGGAGCCGAGGAAGAGGCGCCGTGGGACTTGGCTGCGCAGGACTTGCAGATCGTCAGACGGGGGGGGCATGCAGCGACCCCCTCTTTCAGGGGCTTGAAGCCTTTGGACAGTCAAGAGCTTTTGTCAGTCTGAAAACCAGTTATTTAGGTGCTACCGTAAGTAAAATATACATAAAGCAGCCTGGCCGACAGAGCGATTGCTTATCTGCAGCTGCAGTGGTTGTGGGTTTTTATCCTCACAGAAAGTGTCCTTGGAGCAAGTGTAAAGGGGACCACTTTGAGAGCTTGCGTCTTGTAATTTAGAAGTCACTCCTCGTCTGAGTGGTACTTGGAGGCTCTCGTTTTCTTTCTAATTGCTGGAGCATTTGGAGAGGTGAACTGCCATAATTTTGGAGGAAACTGTGACCCATACTCTTTCAGACTGACATTCTTAAAAATGAAGAGCATTTCTATGCTTAGAAGGTCATTAAATTGCTGAGGAAGTGGGAGGTTAATGGGGTGTCAGTTTTATACTTCAGCTGATGAAAAGAATAAAGGATGATTTAAAACCTAAGTCACTGCTATGTTTGTTACTTCATACAATATTAATTTCTATTGTAGCAGAGTGACAAATTTTTTAGTTACAGTTTTTCTCCTAAGGTGCATTGGTACAAAACTTGGTTTCTGCATGCAATATGTGGCTCCCTTACAAACAGACAAGGTGCTGACGCTTTGCACTGTGAGCGGAGTTAAGGTGGGTCCAAATACATCATGCAAATCCCATTCTTTTTAGTCAGATGCACTGTTTTCCATGGAGTCCCTTGAGAGTAAGGAAAGAAGGACTCACCCTTTGTGCCCCTTTCTAAATGAGGTAAACACTTCCTCTGTGATTTCCCTTGGGAATTCCTGTAAAACAGCTTTCGTCCTGGCTGCAGAGCTGGCTTTCTTTACAGTTCAGAGTGCTGATGCTCACTTATTATTATGGTGTTGGTTTTCAATTAAAGTTAAATATTGATTCAAGGTTTTCTGAGTGCGGTAAGACACATCTAACTGGATCTCATCCAAGCCTTTTGGGGTGCGGGGAGGGTAAGGAAATATTTTTTCCCCTTAAAAGAACTTTAAGCTCTGAAATGTCTTTAAAGATGCTTTTTTGTTTGTTTGTTTTCCTCTCTTTAGAGCTGACCTTCTGACTACTGCTTTCATTTTGTCACTTTCCTGTTGAGTTTGGAGAACTCTGTTTCAAACAGCGTGTGTTATGACCTACCTATTTTTCTTGCAAACAGAGACTTGAAGATTAATCTGGTGTAAACATCTGCTAAGGATAAAGTATGCCATAGTGTGGGTTTTTCTTTTTCCCTCCCTCTCTGCTTAATGATAATAGGCTGTTGCTATCTGAGAAACAGTCTTTTGCTTTTGTTAAGGGGATCACAGACACTTGTGAGCCATCAGGCTGTCTATAGCCATAAATTCCATTGTATCATGACAGGAATGAAATCCAGCTAGGTGAGAATGCTAATTTTTGCTCATTACAAAGCTGTCTCATAATTTGCATGCTTTTCTAATCTGTTTATCTGACATTTGTATTTCAGAAGGCAAGCATTTTTCAGCTTCAGTAGGAGGCTTGATTCTACATTCAGATGTGCACAGATTTGGAAAATGACTTACCCGTTAATGCCTTTTGTCTTAATACCACACCTGTTACCATCACTGTAAGTCATTTGTTTTAGAGGGCACAGTGTGTGTGGAGCTCCATTCTGGAAGGGGCTGTATAAGCAAATAGCAACTAAGATGAATGAGAGCCTCCCTAAGTTATTATTTCTATGTTTTTCTCTTTCCCACATACGAGACGGCTGAACTCTTAATGGGACTGTACAACTGTCGAGTTATATTTTTCTAAGCTCTAGAAATACTCGCATTCTCTGTTGCAGGAGTCTTTCTTACCAAGCACACAGCTAAGTACTGAGTTAAGTGCCCGTAACTGACTACTTTTTCTGGCGTCTCTCAGTTTTTCTCTTTCCCACATACGAGATGGCTGAACTCTTAATGGGACTGTACAACTGTCGAGTTATATTTTTCTAAGCTCTAGAAATACTCACATTCTCTGTTGCAGGAGTCTTTCTTACCAAGCACACAGCTAAGTACTGAGTTAAGTGCCCGTAACTGACTACTTCTTCTGGCGTCTCTCAGGATTTGACTCAGACTATTCAGTTAAAATGTACAAGTTCATGCCCTTGCAAGCGATTCACCTGTCTCATCTTATTATTCTCATTTCACTGTTTGTCTTGGCTTCCTGTGAAATCACATTTTGATTTTGGAGTTCTTTTTCTCACACTCAGGATTCAGGATTAAGCATTAGACTTACTGCATTAGATTTACTGCATGGAGCTTAATCACTGGTACATGCAACTTAGTTCCTTCTAGAATTAATATTTTCCATTTCTTCAGGTTGTGGACATTTATCAGGGCTGTAGAGTGGTGATTCATACATTTCACTAATGATACATAACAGACTTTAAAGGCAAACACAGCAAGGCAGCAGCAGTAACCACACTCCCAGGGCTTCAAAATAGGTTAAACTTCAGTCTGAAGGACTACACAGGGATTCTGTTATGTTTTCCCTGGTTTATAATTTGACTCACCTGAAACCAGAGTATTTTACATCTAAGGATGGGATCCATCTCACCAGGTATAGACATCTCTAACTGCTCATCTAGACTCATCTACTCACCTGGACTCCCTTACAGCCTATGGAGAGAAGTATGTACTTGCAATTTCTCTCATTTTAGGCTAGATGCTGCAAACAGGGCCAATGAATTGCATCCTAAAAGTGCCATTTCTCTACATTGACTGTAAAGAAAGCCTAGGGAGGCTACTCATATTTAAATGCTTGTAAAACACACATCTAAATTTAAATCAGAAAAATCAGCTAACCTATGTCTCCAGCTGTGCAAGTCACCTTTCTAAAAGCAAGATCACAGTGCCTTGTGTCTCTTCAAGGAATGGCTAAATGGCTGTCATTTTACCATAGCTTCTGTTGTTTTTACATGTTAGAGATTCTTGTTTTGTCTGTTTGGGTTTCTTTACCTCGTTTTTGCAGTCATTAGAATACAAAGCCAATAGCATTTGGATTTGATTGGAACCTGAGCAGGTTTGAAATCCATGAATTTCTCTTTCACTAATGGTTCAGACCAAGAAGTGCACGGTTTGGGAGAAAGGATAAATCATTTTTGCTTTCCACTCTCAATTTAAATTGTTTCTTTCTTAAATAGGAAACCAACAGGTAACTGACTTGCAACATGGACTATTGGCTCATATCGTAACCATGATTCAGTGGCCTGCAAGGCAGATTCAGTGCAGGGTTTGCTGTTTCCATAGGAGGAGAATAGGTAAGGTCATAATGAGTACAGATAATCATAACAAGGACTGATAGAAGTGTCTGGTTATGAAATCGGATGCAACTTTCTTTTAATTCTTATGTAACACCATATGTAAAACACATAATCAAATGTAAATATTTTTCCAAAACATAGCAGAGATGGATACAAAGCTTCTCCTTTTCCCTCATGTTACATACATGTACTTTGACTAAACATATTGTATAAGTATATAATATTGCAACTATGTTTTTTTCAGTACAGGAAAAACATTATTTCATTCCATATTAAAGCCATATAGATCACATATAAACTTTGTATCTGTGAGTTTTACAATGGATACATTTGTGTGGAGGATTTAAAATCATTTAGTACTTTCAATTCTAGTGGTTCATATTAAGTGGGTTTTTTTAAATTGTAAATTCCCTGGGCTAATGCATAGTGTTGTAGACCCTGGCTCTTAACTAGAAGACTGGATGTAATAATGTAACAGTAATAAATGGTGGACACAAGAATCTGTGAGTCCACATTTTTAAATGGTGATTTCTGTAAAGAGTAGGAATGTCCAAACCTCTCATCTATCACAGTGATCCAAAAAGTGTCCCCTGTTGTCAATTATTAAATCTAATTTTTAGATTTCCTCAATTCCTCCAAAGATAGTTTGAATGGTAGGCACATCATTTGTCAGCTGTACATTTTATTCATGAACATGTGATGAATTTTTAATGGTTTGTATTCATCAAATAATCAGAAATAAAATTTTAATTCTCCCCAAATTTTTAATAATGATTTATACTGCTGAGGGCTTGATTAAGTGTGTTATGGGATTAAAGTGAAATCTAAAACTGGACATGGGCAAAATTCAAATACTTTAAAGAACTTTTCTCCTTTTTTAAGTGTAGTATAGCTTAAAGAAGATTAAAAAATGAATGGATTCTGTGCTTCCCCCAGGAAGCATAATTTCCTATAACTTAATCAATTTTTTTCATGTTTTCAGACCTCATTATCTTTCCTTGTTTATTGCATGGAGCTTAATCACTGGTACATGCAACTTAGTTTCTTCTAGAAATAATATTTTCCATTTCTTCAGGATGTGGACATTTATCAGGGCTGTAGAGTGGTGATTCATACATTTCACTAATGATACATAACAGACTTTAAAGGCAAACACAGCAAGGCAGTAGCAGTAACCACACTCCCAGGGATCGAAAATAGAATAAACTTCATGCCTTTGCTTCTTCCCCCATTACGCAGCCTTGCCTTTCTCCTCTGGACTTGTAGAGCTCTGGCACTGGGAGACTGGAAAGTGAACGTGAACTGGGATTCATCTGTTTGCAAGCAAGTCTCTTCCCTTTTCTGCATTGCAGACGAAGGACTGCTTCTCTGTAGGCGAGCTACCTGAGAGCAGCAGTAGAGGTGGGGAAGGCAGAGACGTGATAGTGGTCCCACATTTATGTCCTTTCCCTCCTGCCACCTGCCAGTCTTAGGATGGGGAAACAACTACTATTATGTATTTCATGGATAACATAGCGAGAATCCTGCAGGTCCTGGGAGAGGATGAGCTGAGGAGGGAGAGATAAGACAGGCAAGTATCCATCTTTAGCAGGATGTATCCATCCTTACCATCCTCTTGCTGCATATTTTTTCGGGTGTTTGTTACTCAAAATGTGGTGGTTTGCGAACAAATAAACATTTTCAGTCATTAATCCAGAAACAGCACATGGGCTGTAATATCTCAGAAGAGCATGGTTTTGTTTTTGGAACGTAACCAACAAAGTCTTGTGTTTTGGACTGATAAGAATGGTTTACACTGTTCCCTGGAACATAACATAGGAGCATAAGAACAGATAGTTTGAGTGAGATTAAAAGTCGTCTAAGTCGGTAATCTCTCTGTGATGAGAGCAAATGCTTTAGGAAATAGAATAAGAAATTTGACATCTGTAAGTGACACTTCTCCTAGGTACTCCAAGGTTGCAAGACTTTGAGACTGAGTTCATGTCACACTTGGTAAACTTTTTGTTAGTCTACAATTTGTCTAACAGAGTTTGGATTTGATTTGTTACTTTTGGCATCCAACTATCCTCTATCAAGTAGTTCCACAATTTATTTACATGTGACAAAAAAGTAGACCAGTTCATCTTCTTGATTTTCCATACCTTTGCCATACACTCCTTCACTCATCTCTATCCCAAGTAGAGGAGTCTATTTAGTTTCTTCTTTTTTAGAAACAATTCTATAGATCTGATTGTTTTGTTATTCTTTTTTGTACCTTTTCTTATACTGTTGGATTCCTTGTGAAATCAAATTTAGAAACTGTTGGAGATGTATGTACATTATAGTCTTCTACGATGGCTTAACTGTATCTTCTGGTTTTTAGAAGTTACTAACATAACCATTTGTTTGTTTGGACCACTGCAGAGAACTGTGCTGATGTTTTCAAAGAATTATCACTCAGTTTTTTTCCAGATCTTTTATGAGAAATTTGAGCAGGACAAGTCCCAGGACAGAGCCCTGTGGGTTTCCAGCAGGTTTCACCACAGTTAATAGTACAGCTCTTTCATTAGGGAATTCCTTCTGAATTCTTAGGGGAGCACAAGCCTCTGCTAACAGTTTTGTACTGTCCACTGTCTGATTTACTCCAAAACTCCTACAAACTCTTCATTCTGATGAACTTCCACAGACTTATCCATTGCACCTTTTCCAAAAAAAAAAAAAAAAAATTAGTCTATAATGAGCAGAGGTGATCAGATTTCACAGCTTTTTCCCTATGGCTCTTTCTTCCAGAAACTCTTAAATACAATCATCATTCATCAGCAGTAAGTACACTGGTTAGTTTCCCGCTCTACTGAATTTTGCATTGGTAATTGCTATGTATTTATGCAGATGTTCCTCAATTCTTTTTTATTTTGGCCTGCTTTAAAATTTTACTATTTATTTGCTAGAGTTCACCCTTTCTTCTGTTTTCTTTAT
Organism: Aquila chrysaetos chrysaetos; assembly: GCF_900496995.4. Lineage (NCBI taxonomy): Eukaryota > Metazoa > Chordata > Aves > Accipitriformes > Accipitridae > Aquila > Aquila chrysaetos. The sequence goes on from NC_044005.1 coordinate 28,031,180, forward strand.
TTGTACTTGATTTCAACTTTGAATTCTGTCCTTTTCTGTTATGTAGTGTTAAACTTTCAGATTCTTTGAGGGGAAGTGGTCTTCTAATGTCTTCTTTTGATATGTAATATGTGTTTAATCTTATCCCCTAATATTAAATAGTCCCAGTGCCACCTGCAAGCCTTTACCCTTTTAGCTGTTCCTTTAAATTTCTTTTTAACATCCTTCTTAATTTATATGCACCTCCGTGCTTTGAAATTAAACATTAGCATAGTGAATGTTTTTAGCTTTTTTACTCAAAGTTGTCCATTTTAGGTATGTTGTAGCCAGTGTTCAGCCAAATAACGTCCATTTCTTAGGACAAAATCAGGATCTGTTTCTTCTCTTATGGGTCATCTTACTAGTTGTGCTAAAAATAAATTATTAAAGATTTCTGGAAATTTAGTTACTAGTAAGTCTGTCATGATAGCAGCCCACAAAAAAAAAAAAAAATGTTTTGTTGTTTGTTGTACTGGGTTTGTGTGGTAAGGTTTTGGTAGCTGGGGGCTTACAGGGGTGGTTTCTGTGAGAAGTTGCTAGAAGCTTCCCCCATGTCCAAAAGAGCCAATGCGAGGCGGCTCCAAGACGGACCTGCCGCTGGCCAAGTTTGAGCCCATCAACGATAGTGGTAGCACCTCTATGATAACATATTTAAGAAGGGGGGGGGGGGGAAACCCCATGGGAATTGCAGACAGAGAGAGGAGTGAGAACATGTAAGAGAAAGAGCCCTGCAGACCCCAAGGTCGGTGAAGAAGGAGGGGGAGGAGGTGCTCCAGGCGCCGGAGCAGAGATTCCCCTGCAGCCCGTGGGGAAGACCATGGTGAGGCAGGCTGTCCCCCTGCAGCCCAGGGAGGTCCACGGTGGAGCAGATATCCAACTGCACCCCGGGGAGGACCCCACGCCAGAGCAGGTGGGTGCCCAAAGGAGGCTGTGACCCCATGGGAAGCCCGCGCTGGAGCAGGCTCCTGGCAGGACCTGCGGATCTGTGGAGAGAGGAGCCCACGCTAGAGCAGGTTTTCTGGCAGGACTTGTGACCCCACGGGGGACCCACGCTGGAGCAGTTTGTTCCTGAAGGACTGCACGCCGTGGAAGGGACCCATGCTGGAGCAGTTCGTGAAGAACTGCAACCCAATACATCTGTGTTTAGATTCTTTCCTCTCCGAGGAAGTAATGAATTGGGTGTATGTGGTGCATGCAGCTTTTTCTCAGAATACAAGCCTCCTAGATTTCATGGCAATAACCCTTCCAACTCTACAGTGTTAGTGGTGGCACTTAAAGTGAATTGATTCTCTTTCAATTATACCTAACCACTGAGATGATGAAGCAGATTCTGGTCCATTTGAAGAAATTCTGATATCCTAAGAGAATAAGTAATCGTAAGAACACACACATTACTCTTCCTAAGTAAAATGAAGTTGGTTTTCATTCTTTTCTAGATTCTGAAGCTTAAAGGGATGTGAGGATAATATACAACATGAGCATCAACCTATTAATATACAATGTGCATTACAGTCTGTTGTCCCCTATATTTAGTGATATTATATTATTAGATATCCAAAACTTTTACATCACAAGTCCTCTTTTACTTACCTATACATCAGACAGATACTAATGAGGAAGTTTTCACTACTTTCAAATAAATTGACCACACTAATGCTGTTAACATCCATTGCAATTCCATAAATCCAGTTTAGATGTCTCAAAAGAACATCCTACTGTACTGGCTTGTCATATAAAGTCAACTTTGCTGCAGTAAAAGACAAGAACTTAGGTTTAAATGCATATTCTTCTTTTGTGTTAAAAATTAAACTGTGCATATATTGGTATACATTTACAGAGAATATGCTTTCCCAGTAAAATTTGAGATTGTGGGAATAGTTTCTTTGAGCAAAATTCTGTCTGGTCAGAAGTCCTTCTGCGGACTCTAGAACCTATTTCAGGGCAAATAAGACTGACATATTTTTCCATAAATATGAATGTATAAGGAGATTTTCTTCCATGCTTAGGGAGTTTATTCTCTTGCTTATTTTCAGTCAAATCTTAGTTAAAATGAAAGGTTCTTGAATGAGTACACTGAAACCTGCAATCCTCTGTAGATCAGATCAGCCATCTTGGGAATGTAGCTCTATGCCTTCACACTAAACTAAGTTCAGAGTTTCAAGGCCTGTGGAGAGGAATATGTGAACATTACCTTTCGTTCTTAAGAGTATGTATTTCTCTTATGGGAAGTAATTTTCCCAGTCATAGCACTGAAGATGCTTTTAAAGTCAGAGATTCTGTAAATCTTACTTCATGACAGTGAAGGAGCAGAGAAAATGCTGCTGTATTCCATTTCTGTCTTGTTGGTATGGAGTTCTTCTTTGCATTGAGCAAAAATTTGGTAAGACTTTTTTCAATTTTAATGGTAAAAGGAAAGGGAATAATCCATGAAATTCAGAGCATCTGAAAAATCCAAAATAAATTAACATTTAAAAAAATCTATTATCTATCTGTTTTCTGCATTGTTTTCCTGAGTTTCTAGTAATTCCATAAACTACTTAAATTATCACTTGGTTCTTAGAAAAAATACTAGATACTTTCTAACCTTCAAAAAGAATAGCTAGCTTTGAAAATAGCAGCTGACATAAAAATCGGAACTTCATCTTTTTTTGCTGAGTTGGAAGTTTATGTATTTGCTGTACCCTAAAAAATCTAAATTAATTACATGAAAGAGCCAAGTCCTGCTTTATAATGCCTGTACTGGACTCTATTTTTTTTTTTTCCTCTTTTCCTAACAAAATGGCCTCTCCTGGGCATCCCACCCTTGATTTTTCTCCATTTCACATTCCTTCTTTCTAAGGCTGTTCAGTGTCAGATATCCACCAGTTTTGCCTTCTTTCACATCCATTCTCCCCAAATATCCAGTCTTTTGCCCTGATGTGAATATATCTTGAATGTTTTGCCTGTTCTTGTATGACATGGCATAAAGCCCTGCAACCCTTCCACCTTCTTTTCCACCATAAATGACAGGAACAACGGTGACAATTAAAACCCCACCTCTCCCCACACCTGTAACAACTTCACATACAAGCATCTGAGAGCGCCATTCCCATAACTTTTCTTCCCAGTTAACTGATGAGTATTTTGTACACTCTTGTATTAGTACAAGTAGCAGATGAGATTCAATTTCTTCTGGACTCATTATGTGATCAGTTAACAGCTACCGGCATAAAAATTAAAACAAGGTATATACTGTGCATTAAAAAATACATTCTCTGTGGTTCTTACCTTTTACTTCATTGAATTTTCTTTCATTCATTCATTTTGTCTTGCAATTGATTTGTGTAATTTGTATAAATCTAAGGCATGAACCATAGACTAGATCTTTAGCTGATGTAGCTGTTCAAAACATCACTGAAATCTGTTACTGATAGCAGCCAAGAGTCTTCAGTGGGTAAATAAGCAACTTTACTTATGAAGACACTCAAGTTTATAGAAAGAATACAAAATGGTGTAGAAAAGAGAAGGCATAAGATAATAAGCATGTTTTAACACCAAAGTTGTTGTAGTTTGCATGAAGACATATGAAACTCCTTAAAGAAAGCTTCTTTACAATATTGTACAGTCAGTTTAGCTTCTAAAAGTGTCTTTTCTCTTTCTGTGACCAAATGATATACAAAATAATTCTGCTGCAGTGTTAGGAAAATAAACTCACTAATACTGGTATTGATTTTCTGTTCAATAATCCAATGCTTTTCAAATTTTTCTTTTATCCATGACTTGTCTCTCATTGACTGGGTAAGGGGGCAAGATCCATCTATGTCTGTTTTTAACAGAAACCAGAGAGCAACAAGATCCCCAGCCTGTAGCTGGTACTCTCATAGATGATGCACTTTTGTATACATTTACAATGTATTATAATGTATTTAACCTACTTAAATAGTGAAAAGACCATAATCATAGCCTCCGCTAGTTTCCTGGTTTAGACCTCTGATGGAGATGTTTATCTTATCCCAGCTGGGGAAGGGTGTGGTTGGTCCATGTAGTAGGCATGGGGAGTGATTTCCTGAAGTGCTGGGCAATTGAAGCTCTCAGTGAGTGCTAGCAAGCTCCAAACTTTCTGAACATCAAAGGGATATCTCCAAATATAGCCACTCCAGTTCTAAATCAAACACTAGTCACGTTTTTTTCTGTAAGATCTCCTACCAGTTCCAACTTCATCAGGCAGGGACTCACCTCCTTAGCAGAATTAATGCACCAACTTCCTTTACACATCAGAGCAGCACAAAAGCAAACCAAAGGCTTACTGTTGCCTAAACAGTAAAATCGTGCTACCTACCTGTCCAGCAACTGAAATCTGAATGTTAGTACTAATAAATTCCTTTGTAGCCAATATTCATTCTAATTCATCCCTTTACATGCTGGGTAATGGACCAAATAGGGTGTTTATATATTTCACAAGAAGGAAGCGTATATATGAGCATGCACATTGTGTGTGTGTGTATACATTCATACATGCTTGCTTTGTACAGCTTTGCCATGTTTTGAACTATTCCAGCTGACCAGCAATCATTTGAGCTTGCTGTTGTAAATTTGAGTACCCGCAAGTCCTGCATGAATCAGCTGAACTTGTGGCCCTTCGCTTTTATCAGTCAGTGCCAGCACCGCCGTTACTCAGCGTTGTTCAGCATGATGCAGAGCAGTGTGTTACAGCACCCTTGCAGAAGCTCACAGCGTCCCTCTGGGATGTCTTACAGAGCTGTGCGATCGGGAGGGCCCACACGTACACTGAAAGAGCACTGTCACCAGCAATGTAAACACGGCCAATACAATCCAATTAGCATGATTATCACAGGGATCAGCAGGTCCCAAGTCATAAACCTTGTAAGCCTTGTCTGCCCTACAACCCCCATCTGCTATGCGTTTGGGCACTTTTAGATGAGCCTTTTTAGTTAGGAAGCTCAAGAACCCACAGAGCAACCCTCAAGTCGTATTACACTGCATAAGAACCTGTGTAGAAAAGACTTTTCGTGGGAAAAGAGAGAGTAGAATGGGTCTTCCGTACATTTATATTGCTTTCAGGGTGAGTCTACCCATGAGAGAGACTGAAAGAATGCCTCAAACATCGCGGTGGGCAAGGATGATAAAAGGACCTGTCTGTTTAACCTGACTGTTTAAAGGTGAATTCTGGATAACAAGGAACTCTGCCTAGCAAGGAACCCCAGGTGAAGAGAAGCCCAGCAGCACCCAGCAGTAACAGGAGGGGGAGGGCGGGCCAGAGGGTGCACAGCTCCCTGATCTGGTAATGCTGGTTTGGATGTGCTGAGCAGGACAGCTAACCCTGCATGGCCAAAGATCACGTCTGCAGGGAAGGGGAAGTTACTCCCCAAATGACCCCCCAAGCCCATGGACCTCTTTCCCAAAGGCTCACAAGCTGCTCATGACACCTAATTACACTAATGAGTTTGAGTGCCCACCCAAAGGGGGGGCAAGGATGATAAAAAGACACAAACTGAAGCCCCATGGGCGTGCGCCCACTGGAACAGGACCCCTTGGCTGGTGGGACCAATGCTGGACCCAGGACTGCTGACATCTTTCTCTCCTCCCTCTCTCCGTAATCCTAACACTTTATCCCTTTGGACATAAACCATTGACCAAGTCTGGGACTAGGAGCAGATCCAGCTGTCCCCAGGCTCCTCTCTGAGAAGGAGTCTAGAAAGCAAAAGGGGGTCTGCTCTGAACCTCATGACCCAACAGGAGGGCTCTCCTTACTGTCTGCCCTGAACTGATCCCCAAATAAGCAAGGCCTGTAGTATATATTTGGCGATGTATGGTTAGCACATGGTTACACAGTTTACTGGCATAGTTTCATGCCAATTTTTGTGGTGAGCATGCCAATTCTTGTTGTGAGCGAATAAAAGTTGAGTTTTGTGAGTTAAAGGATCCCTGGTGTCATCTCACCTTAATCCTGACCTGGGAATTAGTAAACCTGAGTCATTATCCTGAGAGATTGGGATGTGACAACCCATCATAGACACGATAAGCATATAATGACAAATGTATTCCATCCAGACTGGAAATGAAAACCTATATATCTCAGGTAGGATACACCACCTTGCTGTCTCTGCTTCATGGCTGCTTACTAATCTGCCAAAGCCAGATTTTAGGCTTTTGGAAGGGGGTAGGCATAGTTAGTTTCTATTGAAAAGGATCTTTCTTGTCAAAACTATGCTTGGTTTGTAGCTGTCTAGTGACATACTTTGAAATACTCTCTGGTTCACCTGTTCTTCTTGGCTATTTCTCTCTACAAAATATAACATCTAAAAGCATTATTCTCAGAGAGTAATCTAATTAGTAAATTACCCTCTTTTCCTGTGGCTTAGCCTGCAGTTAGCGGTCCAATAAGGCTCTGTGTCGAAGAGGATGGAAATGCTGAATACACAATGCAGTAGAAATATTTTATTCTCCTCTAGAGATTTATAATTCACATTCTTGTCTGTAGAGCTCTGGAGTCAGTTAAGGTTTCTAGGGGCTGAAATCACAGAGTCTAGAACACTGGATTGACGTTTCTTTCTTGGCTAATTTCTTCTGGCTTTTTAAAAAATTATTTTTCTTGGATTTTTTTTTTTTTTTTGGCAGGATTTTAAGACACAGATATACACTGCTATTCTGGAAACATGGCAGAGAAAAGTAAAATCTTACATACCTTATTCATCAGTGGCTCATTCTATTTCAGTAAGATGATTTAATATTTAAAATTAGGATGCTGATTTTTGGAAACTGGTTAAATTACAGTATATGGTCACAGTGTTAATAGTGTGCCACACACATTTGAAATGCAGACTTTTAGGTTTTTTTAAAACAACCAGAAAGCCTTTTATTTTATTCTGATTCACTGGAAACCTGGCATTTCAGAAACACGTCACATTCAGAAATCTGATTCTTCTACTCTGTGAAGAAATCAGATGGGTTCTTTAAGTGTCGAATGCAAAGAAACCATACACTGTGTGATGTTCTCTGCAGTAGGGACCATCTCAAGGGGCAGAGGATCTGCACGTGGCCATCACCTTTTTCATCCACAGCCCCGATATAAAGCCTCTGCAACCAGTCCGGTTCAAGCCCACTAACGGCACATAGCAGTCAGCCCCAGCATTATGAGATGCGTCTTCTTTGCTGCTGTGCTGGGAAGCCTAGTGAGAAAGGAAAGTAATTTCCAGCATACCTTCCTTCGAGTGGGAAAATGCTGCAGAGGTACCTGATGTATGTGCCATGTGAAGACCATTCTCTCTTTGTGTCTGCCACGGGAAATGGGCCAGTCCATTGACTAGATACTAGCCAGAGCTATCACACTTTTGGGTATACGTCTTAGGCTAAACAAAGAACAACAAAAGTTGCATGGATTTCAGTGGCACGGGGCCAATTTCCATGACAAAGTGTATGCAGTATTTTTAAAATATTATACTTATGGATAAAATGCATCAACGTACTACTGGTTATAAATTACAGTTTGCCCATTTGTAGATGAAAATTCTTACAGCTGTATGAAGAGGCAAAACGTCACCAAGAAATACGTCACTGTACTCTTTTTTTTCCGTGAATTAAGCATTAGTTCAAATCATTTCTGTATGAAATGTAAAGACTCTTATTTGCAGTTTGGAAAGCATTGAAAAGAGTTCTGTTTGTTTTCCGGTACACATTTTTTTCATGAGGACAACTTTTTTTTCAGGTAGTTACATTCTACTATTTAGAATAATAACACAGAATGAACTAACTTTTTCTTCCAAAGCAAATTAAGAGTAATTTACAGCTGTTGATCACCTCTCCCCCTGCCAAAGTCAAAACTAAACTCAAGGTGAAAAAATACCGGGAAGAACTGTTAGTTTAGGATAAACAGATTTTGTTTCCAGCTGAAACTACAGAGGATGTTTTTAGCCAGTACTGACAGGGGCACTGCTGGCTGGGAGAGAGTGAGCGCAGCCCTACCAAGGGAAGCCTGCCATCTGCTGAGGCACCAACAGTCTCTGCTGCAGCACCCGGCTGCTCTGCCCAGGATGAACTGTGCTCTGCCTGGGAGAACCGAAATTAAAGGGCATGTGCTGGTAGGTGTGCAGGCATCCATCACAGCTGTGTTTAAAGGCAAAGTAAAACAAAAACAAAAACCAAAACTCCCAAACAGGCTCAACTTTTTATCAAAGGACACTATCGGGTACGAATCACTGCTTTTTAACTTTTGCTTCACCCTGTCTGATGTTAAACAAATCCAACAGTAGAAAGTAGACTGACTCTCTCTTTAATCTGACCATACATAACAATACACCTAGGTGTAAAAGACCACGTAAGATTGAGATTTATACATTTTGAAGAGATTGAGTGAGAGTGAGATTTTAAGTGAAGCTCTACAAAGAGCATCGTGTGGTATCGTGGGGCATTTTACTGTTTTGACAGATGTTTGGTTTCTGTGAAAAGTTAAATAAGCTTATAAAGAGTTTTCACCCTTTTTTCCCCATATGTACATGTAAAACATTACTAAAATTAATATTTGCATGTTTTCTTTAAATGAGGTCTGCTGGAAGTAAAAGAAAGAAACTACAGTTGTTAAAGCGTTTCACAAAATATTTTAATAAGGATGTAACAGCTTCCACATTAGCATTTTTTAAACTAAAAGGAGCTGACTCACAGTCCATTGAAATGCATTAGGATTTTTTTCTCTCATTTCAATGGGCTTTGAATCAGGCAACTTTGAAATACTAAATTTATACATTCATTTAACAGTACCTAATTCTTGGTGAAAGAAATGTACAAAGTAGTATCCTGCCTTTTGCTGCTGAGAAAAGTTAAAGAGTATAATTTAACAAAAACCTGTAGTAAGTCCACCACCGCAAATGCTTGTTGCCTTAATTATCAACCTTATGCTTAACACTGTACTTAAGCACCATAGCTACCAGTACAATGCTACGGGTATGCTGCTACTAGAGATTTTTCCCAATCTCTTGCTTCAGATTGCCAGCAGTTATAATTAATACAACCACAGTATTGTTCTAGAGAAGTAATTTGTCACAGCTACTGGGACACCTGCCACTGTGTGACACTGTTAACATAGGTGGTAGAAAGCAAAAAACATAGCTGCTTATTTCAACATGGTCTGTACCGATTCTTATGTCTGGCATAAGAGGGAGCAGGGATAGAAGGTTTTGTTTAATCAGCTGTCATTTATCAAACAAGAAAGCTTCATTCATCTATACGAAAGTTGTTCTGTCAAAAGAGGGGAAGAGACAAAATTCAAGAGAGAATTTTTGTGGTGGAAACAAAGTAGATGAAAGAGTTAGAAAAAGTGACAACCTTTTTATCTGAAAAGGAGCCTTCTTGAGCATCACCCATTTTAAATTCAACCTTGCAAGTAGCCACCACAGACATAAGTACACAGTATAAATTTCTTCATAGAAACACGTTCACAACACAGTGACAAGAATCAAATAAAAAAATCAAACAAAAAGACGTCTGGCACACACTAAAAACGAGAACTCTCAGAAGTGAAACATTAAGAAGCTCTGGGCCAGTATATTACATTGGCAACATATGAAACCCTTTTGGGTTTTTTTTTTTAGTGCAACAGAAGAAACCGGAGCTAGGGTAATAGCTATTATCAAACGGCTACTCTTTTGTCAAGTATTTATTTCAGAGCCTGATGGAGGTTTTGAAACAAATCTCTCTTTTTCATGTAGGCTAAAGTGACTTTGAGGCCACCCAGGTCATTCAAAACTGTCTCAGGTCCCTTCATCGCTGTTTCACAGCTGATGGAGCAGGCGCAAGACAATAGCTTCACAGTCTAGCGCTCCCTTTAAACTTTATTATTAGCACACTTTATCGTATGTATGGACACATTCAAACATTTCCCAGCTCAGTGCTCCCCCTGACTCCCAGCTCAGTGCTCTGCTCCCTGTGAGTCACGGGACTGTTTATCTCTCCTTATCAGAAACCTGCTGCGCAGCTCTGAAGCACAGCAATAAACGGATTTTTTTTCCAAAGACCTTTTCTGCTTTGCTTCCCCCAAGCGTAGCACAGAGAGCCAGAGCCCCAGTGAGGTGGAAGCTGTCTGCAGAGCAAAAGACAGCTCTGTGACTATGCTGCTGCTTTTCTCGGGGCCTTTTTGCTCCCTGATTTCTTTTTTTATTCTGGGGGGGGAAGGGGGGCGCAGAGAGAGGCTACTTGCTCCTTCCTGGCGGAGGGCAAGGTGTGTGTTGGGGGGCGGGGGGGGGCGGATTTTTACAGCATTTCTACTCTCTGAAGGGAAGGTGCGTACTGACAGATGCTGAGCAGGGTCGCTTTTAGTCAGGGAGAGTCTGAGCCTGAATGCTGGCGCTTGACTGAGGCAGGCTTGACCCAGTGGCCTGGGGGGTCCCACCAACCGAGGGGGAGGGCAACATGTACAAAAGGCGAGGGGGGAGTCGCTGCGAGACCCGTATAGCCACTCCTCAGACACAGAGGGGGTGGCAGAGCCTGGCTGCCAGACCCTAAGTCGACCCACAATTGTGGCAATTTGCTGAGTGGGTATCAAAGCATCAGCAAACACACCCGCTCTCAAGGGAGGCAGGTGGGGGGAGGATGGGGCAGCAGAGCAAGGACATGGGGTTTTCTTTGCTCCTTCTTGTGCCAAACACTGCTGTTGGTGGGCAGGACCGAAACCCCCTCCCTCCCAGCCTCCCCATGCCACAGCCCTGGCCTCGCTCACCCTCCTGCTGGGGGGCAGTAGGGGAGCGGGGGGGCAGGAATGCTTCCTCAGAGGGTGGTAATCCTGGAGGTGCAAGTGCCATTCCTGTACATGCTCCCTGATTCCAAGTTGTCTGGGGGAAAGTCCTCTACGCTGTATGCCCTGCTCTTGAGGGCAGTGGCATAGTAGTCGATGGGTTCCTCTGCGGCATTGTCCATCCAACTGAGGCAGAGCAGCCGCTGGAAGGACCGCTTGAAGTTGTCCGAGAGAAAGCCATAGAGGATGGGGTTGGCACAGCTGTTGGCATAGCCCAAGATGACGGAGAGCTGGCTGATGGTGGCGTCATCCTGCTCTACGAAGACGTTGACCAGCTGCACGATGTAGAAGGGCATCCAGCAGATGACAAAGACCATCACCACCATCATGACCATGAGGGTGATCTTGCGCTCCGAGCGTTTGCGTTGCTGCCAGCCAGCCTTGAGGGCCACCATGCGCATCTTGGCAATGATGAGGATGTAGCAGAGGCAGATGGCCACCACAGGCAGCAAGAAGCCCATCAGAAAGGTGTAGACCACAAAGACCACCAGCCACCTCTGGGTGGGCTCTGGCATGAGCATGTTGCAAGCCACCGTTCCGTCACTGTTGGCCGCTGTGTTGGAGAAGATGATAATGGGCAGGATGATGAGGATGGAAAGCACCCAGACGCCCAGATTGACCATCTTAGCCACCGTGGGCCGGCGGTACCTAGCCGCCTTGATGGGGTGCACCACAGCAATGTAGCGGTCCACACTGAGCACGGTCAGGCAGTAGATGCTGGTGAACATGTTGATGGCATCCACGCTGAGCACCAGGCGGCAGAGCAGCGAGCCAAAGGGCCAGTGGTGCAGCAGGGTGGAGGTGACCAGAAAGGGGACGCTGAGCATCAGCAGCTCGTCCGCGATGGCCAAGTTGAGGATGTAGATGTTGGTGGCCGTCTTCATCTTGGCATAGCGTAGGATCACGTAGATGACCATGGAGTTGCCGCACAGCCCCACCAGGCATACCACGGAGTAGATGAAGGAGATGAGGATGGCGCTGCCCTGAGACTCACTCAGGGTGCTGTTTGGGGCGCCGGAGGAGTTCCTGCCGCCCGAGTCCATGCCCCCCGCCGCCGCCTCCTCCGAGGCGCTGCCGGCTCCGCCGCCGCCGCCGCCGCCGCTGCCGCTGCCTGCACCGCCCGGGAGCCTGGTGCAGGTGCCATTGGGGAGCATCCTCTGCCCGGACCTCCCCGCCCCCGGCTCAGAGCGGCAGGCGCCTGCCGCCGGCCGGGCTCGGCATCCCGGCAGGGCTCCTGGCGCGGCTGCCGCGGGCCGCTGGCTCGGGGACGGACGGACGGACGGACGGACGGACGGAGGCGGCTGCCGGCGCCGCTCGCTCCGAGCGGCAGGAATTGCTGCGCCCCGGCTGGTGAATGATTAATAGGCAGCGGCGCGTCACCAGCTACGGAAAGGAGGAGGGAAGGAGGAGGAAAAAAAAAATGCAGGAGGAGACGTAAGTGGGTGTCCCTCCCAACCCACCCCCACGCCCCGCCCGCCTCCCATCCCGCCCTCCGGCTGTTGGCAGCGCTGGCAGCTCCGGGGCTGCCGGAGTGCAGCCTCCCCCCCGTCCCACTGCGCCCCCCACCCCGCAATGCCCTCCGACCCCACACTGCTCTCCCCATCCAGTATTGTTTCCCCCACGCTGCACTGCCCTCCCACCCCGCACTGGTGTGCCCTCCCCAGCCAGCATCTTCTCCTCCCCCTCCATTCTGCACCGCTCCCCCTCCACGGCCTCTGGGTCCAGGCCAGGGGCACCCCACGCAAAGGGACCATCCTTTCTGCTTTAGGAAAAAAGCCTGGGTCGTGGGTCAAGGGTGGGTGGGCAACGTTACCTGGACAGGCATGCCTCATGCCTACACGGCTGCTGTAACCCACTCCTGCCACCGCACCACGTGCGTGGCCCACCCCACGGCACGCGCACCCGGCATGGCACCGACTACGATGGACCACCACTTAATCAATTTCTGTATACCACCACCTCCTGCCCATTCTGTATTAACCAGACACGGTTACTCACTAATACACTCTTACACTTGCTCACTGCATCAACACTCCCTCAGCACAGGCATACATACAAAATACTCAGTAATTGCTTATTCTGTTGGCTGTAGCCACTCACATCTATGAGCATACTACACCTGTATGGACACCATCCTGCCTCTTCCCATAAACTGTCGCCTATGAGCACCACCTACTTTCATCAAGAACAGCAAGTCCACACCGCATAAATATCACCACAGTGCATATGCTGCTATATGCTCCCCACAGCACCACTACACTCAGCATCACACATGCATCCTTACAACCTACTCATTTTACCATGCATACCCATCACCTCCTACAGTTCACACATCTTGTTATCACTGTCTGCCCACCATCACAATTATGCATATTATCACTACCCACCACTTTAATATGCAGATACACGCAGCATTATCATCAATTCATTATAACCCATCATAAGAAATTTATTCTCTCTAGCACAGTATATATCCCCATACCCCTTATCACCACCAGCAGCTATTCCAACACATACATGTAACCTCTCTGACTGTATGATTTTCCTCATGTCAGTCATCACCTCCAATTGATACACACCTAGACACTCCAATGTGACCAGCGTGTGCTCTTTGACACCTTGTCAAAGGTATTACATTTAGCACATGCATACTTCTGCATGACCCTTAAGCAAGTTGTTTCCTTTTCTTCTGTGACTAAAAAGTAGGCTGTGAATACATATATATGTATCTATACACCCCTACACATAAATTTAATGATATGTAAAAATAACCCTATTCAGTTTTTAGTAATTGCACACAAGTTCTATTTGGATGATACTCTTTGTGACTTTTGAGGATTTTTTGTATTTATGTTCTAGTATAGAAATTCATTTACTGAGCAGCCTTTGCAAATGATCTTACCATTCTTAGGACTATTGCTGTATTTGAGTGTTTTAGATATGTTAGAGCACTTGGGGCTGCCACACAAATTTTTCTCAGAAAATTCATCTTTACATTTGGGGTTTCAGAGCTTCCAGTATACAGTGAAAAACAAAGATTTATATTTAACTACAACATGCAAAACCTTTACTTGCAGTGTGCTATCTGACACTGCTCGAATCTCTACAATTATGTAAATTCAGCTGGAGAATTATTTTCTTTAAAATTTATATCCTGGGAGAATATGAATCAGCTTTCAGTCACTGATATGAGAAGGAGCGTATATCAATAGCTGCAAACCCATCAACAAGAACATCTGGTTGATTGCAGCACTTTAGTCTGTTTGAAAAACTATAGTTCAAATATAATCCGATTTTTGTTTATGTGAGCATTTGTTTTAAGGGGCATTTACTTATAGAGGATTGATTGAGGGGTTTCCTTCTTTCGTATTGTTATAAATCGGCATTTAACAATAGTATGACTAGAAACATGAATGCTTTTAGATAGGTCTTTACGAACGCTGGAGCAAAAAGGGTTGGTTTTGAAACTATTAATAGTAGTGTCACCACCACAAAATGTCGGTTCTTGTCTGCATTGCCCTCCATTGCATTAGCATACATATAAATACACAGTCACTCATGGAGCCATTTTAGCTTTGTGCTTTGGCCCATTTCATTCGTGCTTTGGCCCATTTTAATTAATTACTTTGCAATGCTAGCATTTGGCCATGCCCTGCCCCCAAAAGGGTCAGTAAAAGCTCTTCTGGTGAAATAGATGGTGGCATGGTGTTCTTTCTTACTGGAATGATTTGAAATACATTACCTGTAAATTGTAACTCCTGCAAAGGTACTAACCTCATTAGGCATCACACACATACCTGCTTGACATGTATGCCCAGAACAAACAAAAGGCCATCATAGGCATAATTATAATGAGGTACCATGTGCTATATGTCCTACTTAGAAGGCTTGAGGATTTCTGTATCTCCATTCATTGAAGCTTCCTTTGGGTACGGAAAATTACGTTCACATTAGACAATCATACCCTTTTCCAAAAAGGAACTGTTTGATTGCCTGCCTAGTCACTTAAGCCAATTGCTCTAACACAGTTCATATGTATTAGTTTACTGAGAAATTCTAGCTACTGATCTTTACAAACGCTCAACTGCCTGTTGCTCATGATTGAAAAGCATATATTTCTAACCTCAACTACTTGGTAAAGTAGCAGTGCTTGATTAGAAATAATGCATTTTATTATCCCAATAATGATATAATACAATTATAAATACCAACATTGGCTCATTTCAACCTCATGAAACAAAGGTATAGTTCTGACAATCAAAATATCCTTTAAAGCAAAAATTCTGATATAAACCAACTCTAATTTGGGAACATGCTTAGACATTTTATTTTTGTTATGGTTCATTCTTTTACCTAAGGACTTTGCCTGTAAAGAGTAGGGCAGAGGTCTTAGCTTGTGTTTATAATCTGCCTGTCACAAAAGGAGGAAGAGCAGCTTGACCTTCTCAACATAGTCTTCAAGTTGGCCTAAGACACTTGTAGATACTTTCCAACACCCCATTTTTGTAGCAACACCTGCCTACAAAACAGCAAAATATTATATAGTTTGGGTAATCAGTTGAATTGTAATCTGTTATAGTTTTGATAAAAATCATTCAGTACCCATTTCAATTGCATATTTTTTGAAATCATACATTTTTCATGACCTTTTGATTAAGGTAGAAAATTTTGGGGCACTTAAACCACTCAGATGTAAATTCTGTTCTTGCTTTATGACTGATGTCACTGGATGTGCTGTGAGTCAGCAGAGATTTTAACTTTTCATTAGACTGTCAACATGTTTTAAAATGTTTCCCTTTTAATACAGCTATTGTATCTTAGAAGTCATGATGCTGGTTATCATTTTACTTTTAGCAGAGTGCCTAAACTTTACATCAATTTTAGTTATGGTTGAAAATGCAGTGCAAATAGACAGATGGAAGTGATTCATTATAATGGCATGTTAGAAAGCATTTTCTCCTAAAAGGAAAATTTTGTCATTCGAACTTTACAATTAATTGAGAAATTCTGTTCTCATTCTGTAAATTCTGTTCTCACATGTATTCTGTAAAAACAGATGTTTTAAACCACATTTGTCGGAGAAAGAGTCAAGCTGCTGCTTAGTGAACACATAAACGATTCTTTGTCTCTTGATCCAGATGCATTTATTTCAGACTCAGCTGCTGAAAATATTAAAATCAGATGGTTGACAAAAGCTGCGTTACATTGCAATTCTTCCCACTTCATCACGTTTTCTACTATAGTAGTTAATAACTGACACAGAGTACCATTACTGAAATCAATCATCCAGCAGTCATACAACAAACTGCTCTGTGCCACTCATTTTTTCAGGTAAGCTGAGGGCTGAACACACATGCTGACAGCAGACTCCCCAAGTTCTCAGGAGTGACATTGCTGCCCCAGCAAACAAGATAAGACATAGTGCCAGATTCTGATCTCAGACATACTTTTCCAAATCTGTGTAATTCTATTGACTTGTAATTAATGAGGTTTATATTGATGTATGAGTGGTTGGAACCTCAGTTTTCAATCCTTGCCTCCCTTCAGAAAGTTACTCGGTGACAAGTGTCATCAGTGGTAGGTGCAGCTGAAATGCAACTGAGTATGTTTTGGCTGTAAACATAGCCAAGGACAAACTGTATTTAGCAGATTTTCATCACACCCAGTTAAAACCTGCATGGAGCAGGGCAGACAGTTGTACATAAAATCTTGTTACTGCTTGATTAACTTGAATATTTGAAAAGAATGAGGGAGTTGTATATGTTGTTTTAGGTGGATAAATAATATCTGAGAAGTCATGCTCCCCAAATAATACTATCTTGTGCTATGCTATAATGCAAATTCCAATAGAAAACCCTGGTGTTTTAAAAAAGTAAGGCAACTAGTCTCAGCACTTTGAAGGGCATAAACCAAACAAATACTCATAGCAGGAAAATTGCATGCTTTACTTCTTACTTGGAAGTAGGGGTATCTTCCAAGGGGGAATGTCTTTAATCTAGTGAAAATTGCCTTATTTCTATTGACTTTGCTGACCATGGATCGTTATGTTAATTGAGGCTTGTCTCTGAGGTTTCACAGTGGTACGTATTCCATCCCGGGGCAGAATATTTATGACTCAGTTGCTAGTCATTATTACAGCATAACTGAACAGACGGGACCCCAGTGTGTTTCCTCAAAAGGAAAGAAGTGTGGAATTGCGATTTGATACCTACAGACATTGCTGGCATCCAAAAACGTCCAGAGTTCAGATTACAACACTGGTGTCAGAACTGATTTCACCCCTAATTATGTCTCCTTGGCAAGACTTGTATAATTTTAGATGTATATCTTGAGGAGAAAATTAGGCTCCAGTTACATTTTTGGGGTAACATTTAGAAGCCTAGTTAGCATAAAGCACTTTTTATAAAACAATAAAATAGCTGCTGGTTTGCAATTTGTACCTATCAGCCATCTTGATCTCAGTCAAAACCATTTTATGCAGCCCTGAGTATGGAGATTTGTCTTATAGTGAAACAGTATATTCTTCAGAGAAATGGTCATGAAGCTTCCACAGGGATTTGAGAGAATTTTATTTATTATCTTTACATTTAGCCCCTATAAAATTGCAGCACTTCAAGATATTTGATAGGTATCACTGTATTTAAACAAAAAAATTTGAAACAATTTAGTCAGGCTGAACACAAAGATAATCTCAAAAGACATTTCACATGGTAAGAAATTGTGGTGTTGTTTACAGCAGTTTTCTTTACTTTGTGTAGCTGTGCAGGATAACATGTCTCAAATTACTTATGGATAAATGGGCAAAACTCTGTTGAAACCAAGAGGGGCTTCATCCATTGCCCCTGAAGAAAATTTTGGACACTTCTCTTATTTCACCTGTAGAATAGAATTGCTTTTACCTCTTATCTTTTCACTGTAAGAGATAATAATGAAATGAAGGTAAATGAAAACTTGTTAAAATTGCCATTGTCAAACAGAAATGTCAGAAAGCTCTTTTGATGGGACAAGCTTGCAATTTATTCACAAATTTGTGTTATAATCCCCATGCCAAGTGTGTTGTATTACCACTATTTTAATTCTGTGGACAATTCTATACAATTTTTAATACTCTGCTTGGTTTTGCTTCTTTCTAAGTGTTGTTATAATTCTACTGATTCCCTGCTGTATAATCTTTGGGGTCTTGGAATTGTTTCATGTCATACAAGGGAGTCACTATAGACTCTCTGTTTTAAAGAACTGCTTAATCTTTAAATAGCTGTATTCATATAAGTTACAGGAAGAATGGGAATTTTTCATCATTCAAGCAGAGATGGAAATGTGCATTCAAAGAGCATGTAAATCCACTGAAAAATTCTGGGCTTGAAAAATGTCTGTAAAAGTGAACTTTCCTAATAATTTGATGAATGTAGCTCCTTGAACTGTTTCACAACTGTTTTAAACAAAAGCACCTGTGACGTTTTTAACTTTCATTGTGTTGGATTGTGTCCCTCAGTTAGCACAAGCAATTGCAAATAATTATCACCAAAGCTAGTTGAGCAAAGAGGTATTAGGTCTTCTGCTCCTTGTCTTGTAGTGAAGTAATTCCCTACAGCTGATACTCTTCTCTGGTGCTTGGTCCAGCCTAGTTTTGGAATGACTCAATTACTAGTCTTTGCCAGCCTCTTTACAGGAATTGTTACATTTAAATTTATGTTGGTTGGATACTGTTTGCCAGTGCTGAGTATTTATTTTGGCATGCCTGGATACAGTCAGAGAATAAACATTGCACTAAAATGTATGGGCAAAATGAGGGGGTGATCAATTATGAATGGGGTGGGCTGGGGAGAAGGGTAGGTGCTGTTTGCATGCAAATAACTTTAAACAAATCGGGAAATACTGCTATGATTGCAGAGAGCAAAGTAAATTTATAGGATAATCATAGCTGTTGTGTGATACCTAGTTAAATTTTATTACTTATTTCATCTAGCTTGTGAGAAGAGTTCTCAGTGTGTGAGTTTTCATTTAAAGGTCATATGAATAAATTATACAGATCTTCCTGTGAATAACTTCTCAACCTTCTGAAACATAGTTATACAGCAAACAATCATTTAATTCACAGTAAGTCTTGTTAAAAATTGATGTCTCATCATAATCTGGCATGTAATTGTTTCTTTTTACTTGGGAGCAATGGGAAGCTATTTTTATCATGGAAATGATAATACACAATTAAAGGGAAATATGGCTGCTAACAACTGAAGTAGCGGTACACATCATACAGTGACAGCACAGGTCTAGTTTGTGTTGTTTGAAGTTCAAGTCCACCTGCACAAGACTGACTGAAGAAAAGCATAATCCTTGAGTTAGCTTTGGTTATCTATGGTACTTGTACACCTCTGAAGACAGTTCAGCATTTGGGGCACACTATTTTGTACATCTAACAGTCACTGAAAATATTTCAGATTTTTCTTTTTTTATCCATTATCTTTGGTATTCTGATGTCCCGTACTTTGAGTAGCCACCAATGCTACTGCAAAAGGGATATACAAAGATGCTTTTATGATATTAAATATAACACACAAATAATCACTTACGCTGTGAAATACTGGAAAATCAATGATTAATACATAATTGTCAGCATATCCAAATATGTTTCATAACATAGGGTGTGCTGTCATGTGTTTATAGGGAAAATTCTGAGAAAAAAATACCTCACAGACTCTAAAACTGTATAAATAGAATTTTCCATTCATTGAGGATGACCTGCAGATACAAGATTTGTAAATACTGCCACTGACTTCAAACCGAAGGGCAAACCTAAAATTTGCACTCCAGCAAAACTCATATGTGGTATCTTACTGTGTACAGGCACCTAGTTCTGAAATTTCCTTAAGATTTTATTCTTCTTTGAAACCTGGAAGCAAGTTTACATTGAGACTTTTTTAATGGGGAGCTTCAGTTTCTGCTCCTTTAAGATGCAATAGAAGCAAGTTGCAGTACTCAGTGAATGTTTTTAAACCTAAGATACTGAAGTTTAGTAAAACATTAAAGATCATCAGCCTCTGAATATGATTAAAAGTGCATTGGATGAAAAAAGTTTATTTTTTTATTACAGAAACTTTTCACTGAGCTCTTATACTGGAAAGCCATGCTGAGTGTGGTGCTGAATTTTGTATTTAACAATCTATCTTCCTTTAGCATTCAGTCTCACTTGAAGAAAATCTCTTTCTTTTGTTGTTCTTCTATTTAGCTATGCAAATGGTTCTCATTAAGGGATTCTGAAAGTTATACAGCATATAAAAATGAGGAAATTTTGTCAACATATGTGTAAAATGCTATTATGTATGTACTGTATTGAGCAAAGTAAGTGCTAGAAAGTATGTTTGAGAAAATACCATGACGCAACAGAAAATCTCCACTTCCAAATCGCACTCCAATTAAGATATTTGATGTAGTCCCTGATGGTATGTCATGCAGTAAAACAGAAGGCAATCCCTTCCAGTCTGACATGATCAAAGATTTTTTGCAGTTCTATCTTGCATACTTTATTAAGTTGAAGGACTTTTGTTTAATTTTCTAAATGACCAGAAAAAAGCCAAAGGCCAGTTTTTGTTTTGTTTTTTTAAACTAGACCTTAATAGCTTAAAATGCAGTTGCAGAGTAAAAAGTTACAGCTAAGTAAACACAGTTGTAAAATAGATTTATTGCAATAGTCATCTATGCTGAGTATTTTAGGAAAAATTCCACCTTCTAACAAACAAAGAGAAAATTCCAAATAACAGCAACAATAAAAATATTTCAGGTGATACCTCTCTTCTGAGTTGAAACCTGGCCCCATGCAGGTGCTCTGGGACTAAACTCTGCAGTAATTCAACACCTTCAGTGACTCTTCCCATACTGAAAGACCATCTGGAGTCTGTGGAGTGTGAAACAACAAAGCGTATCATGGTATGTAACACATATGTTCACATCACTGCCTCGTAGTGTGGGCAGGGGTCAAAGGGAATCTTCATGTAGGCTGAAAACTCATCTGCATGTCTTGAGCGAAGATACTATTAGTCATTTCCACAGGCAATTTGCTCAAGGTAAGTGTCCATTTCTATCTGTAATTTTATTTTCACCTCTATTTAAAACCCAGATTACTTGTTTTTAATTTCTCACCTATGCAAATCACCTTCTTTTGACACAAGAAATACAAATTGTTGTTCACTTCCTTCACGCTATCTATTATCTACCATCTTATTTACCCAGTTGCTGCAATTTTCAGACAGGAAAGGCATTTTGCAATATTCAAAACTGTCTGAAGGAGAAGATGACTGGGTGAAGGTCATGAAGCAGGCAGGGATGGTAAATGGTTGTTTCATCTCTGTGTCACTGTCAATAATGTACCTCATGTCATCTCATCATCTCAGAATGCAAAATGAGTGTGCTAATATACGAATGAAATGCAGGAAAGAGAGTTTTTAAGTATATGCATTTGGTTAGAAGATGTTCATGCTTGAGCTCTTGGATTAACGAGAGTGCATGCAAAGAAAATAAATGTTATAGGCAGCATCCATGTTTACCTTCCTATATTAATAATGACTCACATACTCTTTGGCTCCTTTCAGACCTTATCCTTTGGTAGTGGGAGAAAGCTTGCATCTTTCCACCTTGTTTCCCCTAACTTCTCTGAGAGTTTCAGAGCATCACTCTACTAGTCTCTTTGTGAGCCATGCTGGTAGGACTCCTTCTGCCTCTGCCTTTGTCTCTCCCTCCCTCTTTTTTTCTCTCTCCCTTTTCTCTCATGTCCCCTTGCTGGCTGAAGCCAGAACCACTTTATTTTTAATACCACCTCTTTCACTTTGTCAGCATTTGCTAACACTTGCAAAAAGTGATATCTGAGGCTAAGTTTATATTAGCAAGTAGCGCAAACCAAAACCAGTAGATATGTAGAGTGAAAGAGTTAGTGCTGAGGTCTGGATGTCACATTTCGGGTTATTTTAAATTTTGGACTAGCACAAATCTGGTCCACAGATTTAGTGCCTGCTTGTGGTGGCAGTACACTGGGTGTGTTCCTGGAGCACGTATTCAGTTTCTGCACTCAGGCACTGCTCCACAATGTGAATCAAAGAGGACTAAGTAGTGATATTAGGACATATAGTTGAAAAGCGATCCAAATTGAACCACTGATTTAGACACTCCGAGAGCTTCGTTATGGTATTTCATGCATCACTTCCCTCACCATGATGAATGGATATTAAAGGGCAATCGCTGTTTTTTCTATGTACAGAACACTACTTTGAGCAGGAAGTTTGTTAGCATGTATTCAAGGGATGTGAGACCCTCTCTATTTCCCTCAATCTTTCAAACAGTGTGTGTTGAGAAACAAAATTTTTACACCACCATCCAGACTTAGCTTCTTCCATTTTTATCTGTTTTCTTGTTTTGCCATCACCCTGTGCATCTCTTGCCTGGTATTTTGCAAACAGACATACCAGTCATATCCAGATCACAGTCACTGTTTTGTTTTGTGGTTTTTCAGGATTCCCACAAGGACTTCCATGCAAGAGGAGGGGAATAAATCTAGATGTTGTTACTTTTTTCTCTTATAAAACCTAGAATGACAAAAAGATGTTATTTATTTTAAAGTACTCAAGATAGGATGCATGATATGCTGGTCCAGCTGTGGTAAAACTTCTACTGAATTAAGTGAAGCCAGTATTTTATTTGAGAGAGACTGTGGAAGATGATCAGATAACTCAGCATTCCCTGTACTGTTGGAAATAAACACTTCACATTGTGCTATTACATGATTATCAGATAATAAAACCATGTCTATAAAGATGGGGGTTTCTAATTAGAAAGAATATAGATGTTGTACGGTACATTACAGCTTTTCTAGCTTCCATAAACTGAACAGCTATCTGTAAATATGGGAAAAATGTGTGGAGATAATTCTTAACTAGACTATACCATTAACAGTGGTGAAAAATATGACTGTGAGTGCAGTTCCTTCCCATTTGTATGGGATTACATTACGGTGGATTAAAGATGCACAATTCATCTTATGACCATTATCATGCTGTGGGCTAGGCAGAATTATTTTCACACTTAGGAATTTGAGTTGATCAGCCAGGGAGGATTTTGTTTAATACTAACTACAGAAGAACAGGGATGGGAGGATTTTCTGAAGGCATTGCTTGGCACTGTTTTCCTTTTGAATGCTCTTTATTTGTTTCCTTCTGTCATTGATGCCTCTTACTCATATCAGCTCTGATGCTGCCATCTTCATGCACCTCAGGTATCACCTAGTGCCACAGAAGCTGGTCTGAAACAGATTTTGAATGTTTAGCTTGAGTATTGGTTGAAGAACTGGCCCTTTGAAGTAGATATTTGGCATTGAATATTCCCTTGATTCTGAAATTAGGCCTTCCAGAAAAACTAAAGGCAAATGTTCATTATTGACTGTGCCTCATAAAAACCCTTTGCTCATCACTTGCACTGGCTTTGACATTATACTCATTAGCAAGTCCCATTGCAGGTTTAAGGTCTAATTGAATGGAAACAATTCTACTGACTTCAGTCAAAGCATTATCAGACTAATTTTCTGATGTGGAGAGAAAAATAAACAAGACAATTTTGGAGACTGCTAACATTTATATGATGTGATCATTTTAAAGCTTTTGTCTTATCATCTTAAAATAAAAACCCTTCCACAAAATAGATATAAAATAGATTCAGGACAGTGTTACAGAAATTTGTCTCATCTTTTAATTTCTCATAAGCTGCCAAAAATTTTGCCTGGAACCTGTGTTATCTGGATTCTATTTTTAGGAATAGAACACCAGGCTTAAAGATGCAGCATCATTGTTTTAAGGCATACAGGTCTGTGGAGAAATAACTGTCTGCAGTACCATCAATGTGAGCTATATATTGATTAATGGATCAGATTCCTGTGGAACAGTGATTGACACCAGAGGCAAGTCACTACTTGACATCCTAATGGATAAAATTCTCATCAGGCATCTGTAACTTGACAGGCCTATCTAAGCTCCCCAGTTAGGTCCTAATTTTTGTCTACTCTGCTAAGATTACAGGGCTGAAGAGTAACTAAAATATGCAGTCCACTTTGTTCCAGGTCTGGTTAATTAAAGCTCATTGTAAAGCAATGCTGTTTATTTCTGCAGCTATGCAGAGACCCAGTGAATACCTGGGCTCTCTTCTGCCAGGGTCCAAGTTTCCTGCTCAGCACGTTTCAGCAGTCCTAACTCACATGAGCTTCCCAGTGAGCTGCAAGCTTTCCATCCTTTCCGTGCATTGCCACTCCTTCAAGAAAACAAGGTGGAGGTAGCTGCAACATTTCTTGCTATCCTGTCTCAAGAATGACAAGAGAATTCCATCTGCAGGTTCTGTCAAAGTTTTAATTAAAACTCCAACACATTCTTTGCACTTGTGCAGTTTTAGTCCTGCAGTCTTGTTATTCGTGGACCTTATTTTGAGATGGAGTGGATGGTAAGCTCTCATTGGCAGCATTTTAGGATGCAGAGAAACAGGCTGGTGAGAGAGAAGGATATGTGCTTCAGTAACAGCTAAGGATATGAAGAGTTGTTCTTCGAAAAGTTATGAATAAAGTAAAAGGGAAATGGATTTTGCAGCAATAGCCATTGACCTTCTTTTTCCTTTCTACCTTGCAGTTTAACGAAGTTGGTTATGAATCAGCTGAACACTGTAGTAGTGAGTTCTTACTTCACTGTTATTTTTGCTCTGTGCATATTTCTTATATATTCGGTCACTAATTTTAGCATTGATTTTACTCGTATGATTTTATAGTCTGCATGAATTTATTTTCTTTCTCATAAGAAAAGCAGTAAATAATCCTCCTAAATCCAGTTTACATTCACATGTAGGTACAAAACCATGTTAATATTTTCCTGTGGTACTTGTCTGAAAGGCTTACTCAAAAGAATTTCAGCTTTACTATGAGCTAGTTAGTCTAAGATGAATAAACCACAAACACTACAAACCAATGGGTCAGTACCTTCAAAGTCTTTAAAGATAGATATAGCAAATAATATTTTTAACTTTTTAGCTTTTTTAAAACTTCTAAACTTTTTACTTTACTTAACATTTTTAACTCCTACTTTGGTGAACTTCTAGATTTTCTGGCCACATACATGGATGCAGGAAGATTTACTGGCTTTTAGAGATCAAGAAATATACTCCAAAAGGCTTCCCCCCTCCGCTTTATAAGCTGATAATGCATTGAAGTGTACCCTGTATTCTAAGGGATGGGGGAAAAACAGGTCTGTGAAACATGTAGCGTAAGTTGTCATGGAAGCTGTCGCTTTGGTTCATTACTCATCCTTCTGACATATTCAGAAATCTCTACACTACAGGAAAGCCCTCAGCATCCAGTGTTGCTCGGGCAATGTGAAAAAGAGTATAGTCCAAAAGAGAGATTAGCCATGTGTATTTTCCCCATTTAGAGTCAGGATACAAGCAAGGAATGTGACAAAACTGGTCTGAGAACAGCCATCCTTCATTTTTTGAGACTGGTTCCTTGAAGGCAAGAGTAATGTGGATCCTCTCATGACCAAAATTGATGAAAAGTTCTACAGATACTTTAGCGAGCAGAAGCCATGACTGTCCTGGCACTAACTACAGATACAGTGCTGAAAAGGCTTGTTTGGAACAAACAGAAATTTGAAGCTACAGTTTGACTACTGCAGTGATTGATCCTGACATTTGTTTTAATGAAGTGTTTCGGTTAGACCAGCTGAAAGAGCCATGCTTATTGTTTCATCATGGTATCATTCCAGATGTGAAAACACAACTCCTACAACACTACAAGGGCAGGGAGCTTAATGATGCCGAGACTGCTTTGGGCATTCAGGTTGCGAGCTTTGTGTGGTAGTATGCATGCTGGTTTGTGTTTTCTTGTCAGCTTCAAAATTTGATCAACCTTTCCTTTTATTCAACTTCATTTGTTCCTTGATTGTTGATGCTTTGGCAGAGTTTTAACCTCATTTTTTATCAGCAGCTCTATTAGTTTTACATTCTACATTAGGAATTTAGTTTTACATTCTAAATTCCTAGTTGCTCAGATCTGACAGAGAGCCTTCTTTAATCACATACTACTCTTACAGACTATTAGTTTTACAGTAGCAATAATCCTGGTGAAATTGATTTATTACAGCAATTATGGCCAATTTCAGGTTTGCTACCAAGTCAACTGCTGTCAGCATGCCCTTATAACTGTTTCACCATATCCTTAATTATAAATAATAATTATGAAAGAGAGCATGCTTCAATGTTGATAAAGAGTGACTGTATTCTAATATTGTGTTATCAATGCAAGGGCAGTTAGGGTAGTTAAGCACTGCATGATCATGCAAGTGACCTTTATGATTTGGCAATGAAATAAGAAGTTAAATGTATTTTTAACATGCCCTGAAAAGCTTAGCTGTCACCAAGTCCCTCTAGGCAAAGATCAGAAATTATATTTTTCCCCCATGACAGTCTACATGCATTCTAAGATTTTTTTTCCCCATGTTTCTGTAAAACATTAGGCTATCTGTAGGAAGACATAGAGCATGGAGCAGAACAGCCCAGCTCTCCCAAGACCTGAGATTACAAGCCTTGTTTATGTGTACTGGCCATACCTGATGAACTGACATAGTATTTTCACAGAAGTGGCAGAAAAGAGGAGAAGTTCTTATTTTTCTCTGTATTAGGTGCTGTTCTTCCCCTGCTGTGATCACCTGAATACCTCCCTACTACAAAACTACTGTAAACTCAAGTACTGGCAGTGCTTGATGGTCTCCTATTCTCTGCCCATAACATACAACAATTAAATCTTCCGAGAAAAGAAATACTTCAGTTTAATTATGCTTTGTGATTTGAATATAGAGAACTTACTTGCTTAGCAAGAGGTCTGACTGGATGATCCCTGTGAGGTGTAATCTCTATGAAACTATGAAAAGGTCTTACTGTGTCTTCTCCAGTAGCATTAGCTGTCCCTTCCTATGCTGAGCTGCCATCATAACAGAGATGAAAAGGGAGGGGAGGACATGGGTGAGAGAAGTACCTACATTTCCTCCTCCCCTTTCACCTTCTACTGCAACACATGGTGCGGATGGAGGAAAGTGAGCAGCCATCCATCGCAGCTTATGTTTGTGGTCTTCCCTCAATTATTTTAGTAATGACTACACTAACATCCAGTGAGCCCGAGAAAAATCATTGTCCTGTTATCCTGCATAGAGACATAATAAAACAGAATTCTCAGCCCGAACAATTTACGGTCTGAAAGCAGAGGGGAAAAAAGCATTACAACTTCCTCAAGAAGCTGGAGAAATGAGAGAATGATGACTGGATTTTTAAAGTTATTTTGATATTTATACATTGAAATATTGGTGGGCTAAATATACATAGGAATCTAAGACTCAGAGCCATAATTTCTCTAATTACTGTAAATTAACTGCAATTATACTCAGAAATATTACTAGCAATTTTAAAAAGCTTTTAGCTGTAAAAAGTTTAAAGCAAAGGATTGTATTAATAAAACTTAATGGTTCTGTGCACTAGCTGTTAATTGGGTCACCTTCTACAGGAAGGAGTTTTGCATATAGCCCATTCATATGAGCTTTATAAATGCAAAGCAGCAGAACAGTAAAAACTTGATGAGGCATTCCTTTGTCTCAATTTTGCTAAGCAGAAAAAGGACTCTCAATAATGAGTCACAACAATGGCTCTGTGGCCAACATACTTAGAGGGAAAAGGACTGTTCTGAGTGCTTGTTAGGGGAGATTAATTCAAGCTAAATGAAATAAAAAAAGATTACAGCTTTCCAAAGCAGTTACAATTAAACCTGACTAGCACCAGATGTCATCAGTTAAAGGGAGCACAGAGTGAGTGTGCTCAGCTTCATGAGATACAGTGGGGACATTTAATAATAAAACTCACCTATCCATAAATTTTAGGCTTCTTCAAGGCTAGGCACCAACTGAGCAGGGTTTTGGTTGTCTGAATTTAATGACTCAGCGAAGGAAAGGGTTCAGATGCTGAAACTGAATCTAGAATCAGAAAAGATACCACCAAGACCAGGCTTGTAAATTGAGTTCCCGCAGTTGCTCTGTGGCTGTCTAGGGGAACCAAAAATCTATAGGTACTGTCCAAATCGTTATTAAAATTCCACAAACAGGCGGAACCTTTTTCATGCAAATGTACAGAACTGCCCCATCACTTCGGTCCAGCGCCCAGCTCAGTGCCGAGGCTGGCAGGGTTCCACAACTCAGCCATTCCCCTATGTAGACCTCCTGAGATCTCTGGGGAAGAACACAGACATTGTGTCAACATGAGAGAAAAATCTAGTATGTGCTGATAAGACTGAGTTTCTTCAGAGAGACAAACCTGCTTTAAAGCACAGTCATATAGAGAAAATTCTTGCACAAGAAGTGGAAATCCTCTACCTTGAGCCTGGACTAATACAAACTACCATCTTCTAACAAGACATCCATGTGGATATCTGCTATTGTGGATAGGGCAAGTTTCATCTCAGGTTGTTCACTCACTTTTAAAGATGCTTGGAAGGAAATGGTTAATCACTGCTGTAATCTCAGTTCACTTCAGCACAACCTATAGCAAAGAATCTGTGAGGAGGGCGGTTTGCTTTATTTCTGACACAAGGACTTCTGTCTTCTGCATCTTGATGTGTTGCAACTTGTAGGGTGGATGGGGATTCAACAGTAATGTGAGCTTGTATCCGTCTGCATTTCCTTATCAGTCTTTATATAGGCTCTTGGCTTCTTTATTTGCTGCTGTTTATATTTTTAGCATACCTTTGTATTTGTATGCAACAACAATCATGCTAAATAAAGATTTATGCATACAAAGAGTAATTGAAAACACCTGAAGGTAAAACCCTGAAGAAATAGATGTAATAAACAGCTTCTTGATCTTTAAGGCTTTGCCGTTGCAACCATTTAAGCACATGTAATTTATTTTAATATGTCCACTGTTTTCACTATGATTACAGGTGTGAACAACATTAACCATGTTTATATTAATTGCAGGACTGAGGCTGAAATCTAGAAATGACACAGCTGCATTATTATCTATCTTTGCTTGCAGAAGAAAGGTATGGTATTTGTAAGGCATTCAAGGCATATTGTGTGCCCCAGCCAAAAAAATCGGAGGTACAGTTATCCTTTTGTTGTGTCCAGTTGGTAACTTTTTTTATGAAGTAAAAGAGTTGCTAGGTGGCATAAATGTATCAGACACATGTCAACACTAGGCTTTATCGGGTCTCCAGCTAAAGCACAGGAAAATGCTTCTTTTCTATCTCTGCTGCTTTATGATTAGACACTTTTTAAAACACAACTTAGCATCACATCTAGCAGACGTCTTCATAAAAAGAGCTGATACTATGTTCACCAGTGGCAACATGGGGCTTTCTTTAATAGGAAAACTGTCATAACTGCATGTGTAAGAGAGAATTTTGCAGGCCATGTTCTGTAACGGGGAAATCTGAATTAGTGTATTGGAGTCTGAAAGGGAAAAAGAGATGAACTTGGGAAATGGGAAGAAGTAACTGGTGCATTGTGCCCCTGCCCCCCTCATCTTTCAGTCTAGAGCTGAAAAGTCTGAAAAATTAATCATCTGCAGCCTTCATGCAAGCAGGCAGAAAATAGATGTTCTCAGAGTCAGCCAAATCTTAAGGCTTTAGCGATAAGGACCAGTGCATTGAAGTAAAACCAGGCTCCAATGGGCGGCCAATGTACAATTCAGAGATTAGTATAATGTTTTTCATCTCTGTTCTGGCAGACCACTGCATTTTGAATCAGCTTCAGTTTCCAGGCAGCCTGCAAGCTTGGTCGTAGCAGGCACCACCGCCTCAGGCATCACCGCCTCCTGTGACAAAGATGTCACCATCAACCCTGGTATGTAGTCTTGCATCTTAGGAAAAAGGCTGCAGCCTTTTAGCCTGCCCAAATGGTAGAAGACGTTTCTGGCTACAGTTGCTATGGGAATACAAGAGCAAAAATGAATCAAATCACCATGAAAATTAGACCACTAAAGAAACATAAAATGTTCTGAAGCTTGAAATATCACCCAGTGGGGCTAAATCTCACAACTGTGCTGTTATTTTAATATCTGAATAACAAACTGTTTCTCAAATATCAAGAAGTAGTGTAAAGGGCAGCAGCAGCATCTTACTGTGAAGATGGCATTCATTGTATTTGTGTGGAAAGTGCAAATGACAGTAATAAGGCTTCTATAAAAGGACAACCAAATGGAATGGGATGAGAAAGATTTTTTCTGGGAAAAGGAGTTGTACAGATATATATATTTTTCTACTTCTTGCCTTTGCCTAATTAGCTACCACAGCTCAATATTGCCAGTATTAGACTTCGTAACTACTGGGAGAGCCAAGTGCTATGGATTGGCTATACTGAAAGTATATGAGGTCTAATCACAATCCTCAAGGGAAAACCCTCTCTTTGGTACTCCAGATGAACTTCATTAATCTACAACTACCTATTGCACATTATCCATTTATGCAGTGTACCTGAGGGAGGAGGCTGTCTAATGATTTAGTTACTACTCTCCCAGATTTGAGGAGATATTGAGTAACCTGACTCCTCTGAGGATTTTCTATGTTCCTTTGTAGGTCTGAATCTAGACTGCTCTGCAAGTAACCTGGGTTTAGTTTCTCAGGATAACACAGTGAGATGCTTGAGACCAATAGAGCTGCTGTCCTGCTGTTTAGTGGAATTCAGTATAGGTGCCCATGTGCCTTGAGCAACAGAGAGTGAAACACGTGCAGTGAAAGAAAAGGATTTCCAGAAGCCAGTGTGCTAAGGAAGAAACACTGACATTGCCAGCCGGCGATGCTCAGGAGCAATATGGGCAAGTCGTGTCTCTGGAAGGTAGGTACACATCAACTCCAAGCCTTTGTGATATGTCTGTTGCTTCTCAAGTACCACCTACCCAAGTCC
Source organism: Aquila chrysaetos chrysaetos (assembly GCF_900496995.4). Taxonomy (NCBI): domain Eukaryota; kingdom Metazoa; phylum Chordata; class Aves; order Accipitriformes; family Accipitridae; genus Aquila; species Aquila chrysaetos. The sequence continues at coordinate 28,061,936 of NC_044005.1, forward strand.
TTTCTTGGAAGGAGAGAAGCCCCTTTTCATAAGTAATTGGGATCCTCCCCAGAATATCCCATTTCACAGGGGTTAAAGTATGTCACTAGAAAGCAAGAGACCCTCTTTCAAACCTTTCAAACTTTATGTTAAAATTCAGTCCCAGTCCCACCTTGTATTCTGAGACCAGAGTATCTCCTGCTGAAGCTATCCCATTTTGTCTAAACAATGAACTACTCCAGCTGAGTAGTTCATTATATGTGTTGGCTAGGATACTAACTAGGGACAGTCAGATTCCAAGTCACCGTTTTAATGAATCTTTGATTGTTTCTTACAAATTGCTTCTGTCCACCAAGAGCTCTGGGAGAGGGAATTTAAACTATAGGGAAAGGGTGAATTGGTAAAAAAGCCTATGCTGTCCTCCTCATTAACTGTGAATGGAATCAACAAAGTAGTACAGATTTGGATGGTTATGTAGTTTGTTGAGAGTAAATCTCAGGAGCCAGCTCTTACAGCCCTTTACAGGGGCAGCTGTGAACACTAGCAGTATTATGCCAGCACTGAGGGAAATGTAGTGCCTGTGAAGAGGGGGCAGAGGCACCACTCAGTGGTGGTTGGATTTTTTTTTTTTTTAGGAAATGCTGCTTCACAAATCATGTTTACTTCATTAAATCACTGCTGAAATGCAACCTGATTCCAGGGAGTTTCTGAACTTCCTTGCTCCCTGAGATGCCACAGCAAATCTGAGAGTCCTAGTTCCTCTGTAGAGGATGAGAGCCAGGGCTGCTCGAAGGAGTGAAGAACATCACAGGAAATCCGAAGCAGATTCCTGGCCAACAGCATCCAAGAATCAGTATAGCTATTTCTGTTCTCTTAGAGAAATACCCCAACTAATCAAAGAAAAGATTTAGCTTTTCCAAAACAGAGCACTTCAAGAAATTTGTGCCTGTGGCAAATTTTTAAAAACTGATGCATTTGGTTCCCAAATAAGCTATACTTTTGCTAGTGTCAGGATTTCCTGGAAATGGAAATTAGGCATTCAAAACAGCTGTGAAGGCTAGAGTCCTCCCACCTTTATGCTACCAGGAGTGTGTTCTTCCAGTGGTGTTAAAAGTGTCAAACACACAACAGTGTTACAACCCACATAGGGCAAGGTAAAGTTTTTGCATTATGCTAGAGGACCTGAGGTCCTAGAGTCAATCAAACAGTTTTCAGCTACTGTCATTGTCTCTCAAAGCAACAGCTTTGTCAGTATTTTGAGCAAAAAAATGTGTTGAGTATGAAATAAGAGAGAAAACCTTGATGTAAGTTTGTGAGCAGAATTTGTCCTTTTCAATCACAGCCATAGCAGTACTGCACTTTGAAGCCTTTAAACATTAACCAAGAATAAAGAACATTTTCTGCTGTCTGGGGCACTTGTGTTACATGATCAAGGTCTCTTAGCAGTTGAGAGGATTATCCCGATTCTCTCTCTCATCTGCCTCTCGTTTGCCAGGCACAGTATTATCACACACAGGCTCCAAGTCTCAGTAGTGGGTGGATTGCCTTTCCCTTGAGTATTGGGCGTTCTTGATGTGCTTACACTCAGCTTTTTGTCCTTTTCTGAGTATTATGTACAGATCACATAGCAACTTATGAAAGCAAGAAAAAAAATTTGTCCTGTCTTGGGTTGTCAGGGAGCAGCAAGGACAGGCTGCTCCTAAGGAAGAGTGAGCCGGGAGCTGAGGGTGATGCCAGCCCAGGCAGTGCCCTCACTGACCAGGGCATGGTCCTCCAGCACCTGAGCATGGCGGGCAGGGACGGGTGCTGGAAACAGGGTCCATCCACAGCCCCATCCAGAGAGTCCCATCAGGAGCAGCAGGAGACAGGGCTGCAGACAGGACTGGAGACATGGCTGCAACACGGGTCCGAGGGGTCCATGTGTGATACGGGACTGGGGACAGACACCCCTACAACATCGCTCGGGCAGGGACTGGGGGCTCAGGCCTGAGCTGAAATGGGGCTCCAAGGCCCATGGGCAGAGGGTATGCATGGGAGTCCCAGGTGAGGCTGGTCAGCACTGTTAAGGTCTACTGGTGCTCTCAGGGCTCTGACATCAATATTTTATTAAATCCAATAGAGACCCAATTCCACACCTTTATTTCTGTTCCTGGTTTTGCTTATTGCATCTGTTCTATCACTGACTTTCTTCTTCTGAGTTTCATGTGCCAATTTCTCTTCCAAATGGTCACAGTGAAAGTTTTACCGGTGACACGTTTTTTGATCATTAAAAATTTCCACAAGGCTTGCTCCTTTTGAAGGTTCCCAAGTGCTGGAATGCCTCAGTAGGTCCACAGCGTCATAGCTCTCAAATGCAGGGCAAAGTGAATAAAAACATATATAGCAGAAAAATAGATATTTTGTGAAAACATAATTGATTGTACTCAAATTATGAATTGTACAACTCTGGGTGAAGACCCCACTAGGTATGATCGAAAATTCCACCTATGATCAGGTATAATCCATCCATTCACAAATTGCAATTAATATCCCTTTGTGTAAAAGTTTTAAATAAACATGTATTTAATGGGTGATTTTCTTATATATACAACATCTTTCAGTTTCATCTAATCAAAAGCCTGAAACTCTTTAAATGATGTTTCTGGGCTTTTTAAATTGAAAGCCAAATTCTGCCTACAAGAGGCCACAAAAGCTCTGATTAAAAAAAATAAGTGAATGATGAGTGAAAAACGACAATGCATAGATGGAGAAATATATTGGACCTAATAAAAAGGCAGGTAAAATCTATTCAAGGGCTGTGATTTTTTGATTACTTCGGTGCACTTTTTTCTAAACCTGCTATAGCTGTTGTCCTCCTTGAGCTTACAAAAATAAAAACTTCACTTTGATTTGTGTCTCATTCAGGGAAATTCTAAGATAGCTGGTAAACAGTAAAGAGCTCAATACCTAGGAACACGGCAACCCTTAAAATTGGGGCACCGGCACAGTTTTCAGGAAGCTAGTGCTGCACCTCACTCTTCAATAGTGTGAAAGTGGTAAGGACAAGAGGGTTAACACTCCTACAGTAGCTGTGTAGTTTGGGAGCAGATAATGTAGGTGTTAGTGATGAAGACATAACTTCTCGTGTGTAGTTCTGTCTGGAATTTCATTGGCAGACAGGAGGATGGGCAAAAGACTTTTCTGAAACTTGCAATTGTCAGAAAGTGTGTGGCAGTCACTTGGATACAGGGAGAGGTATGTATGTTTGCTGATTAGTACGAGGAAATTCCTAACTTGGTGTAAATTTAATTGTATTTAATTTCCAACTGACAGTTATTAGTGGTTATTCCAATCAAAAAATCAATTTCAATCAAAAAAAGAACTCCAGGATTGCCTAGGAATATAAAAGAAAGGTATATCTGCAAAACAAGATTCAAATTGCTTATTTAACTTAAGATTTCCTGCTTACTGGTTTGATAGAAGGTTAAGATTAGTTATTCAAAACACTTCGACTGAAATCAGTTCACCCACACAGGGTCCATTTGTCAACATTCCTCGTTATTGCATGTACAAGCTTTTGTTGGCAGCTGAAGGCTACAGAAAGGGAAACAGTCCAGGAGTTTAAACCTCATCCTGGAAAAGCTTGTACCTTTCCCTTTCCATTTTGGCAGCTAAGACCTTTGTTGTTGTACTCTCTGTTCTTGTCAGTAATGAGGAAATATCTGTGTTAAAAGAGTATTTTCTTGAGATTTCATCCAACCCATGCCTTTTCTATTGTTCCACTGAGCGAAAAGGTCACCTCTATTTGCAATATGATACCCTGGAGAGGAGAATGAGGTCACCAAATAAATATTTTAGCTTGTGACTTAATTCAGTTTCTCAGCTTGAAGAACTCAGAGGCTGTACAGTATTGTCCTAATTTGCTTTGCCACCCAACTGTAGCTTTGCTACAAGGCTGAAGTCTGAAAAACAGGCAGAAAGGTCATGGCCTGAGAAGGATCCATTCTCTATATTAAACATGTAAATGTAGAATAGATACTGTCCATGCTCCACACAAACATCAGTCATTTTGTGGGGCACTTACTAACACAAAGGCAAACCCAGTTTAAGAAATTCAGCTTGCTTTAAATTAAAACTTAATGCTTTGAGTTTTACAGTCTACTACACCATAATCGTGAAACTGAACAAGACACAGCACAGCGTGCATCCCAGCCTCCCGTGCTGAATCCTTTGCTCTAAAGGAGCCTGTGGATCGAATGCTGCCAATTCACATATCAGCAGGCATAAATTATTGCAGAAATCATTTGAACCCCTGAGCATTATATAGTGATTAGATACTATTTATCATGTGAGATTTTCTCTAAAAAAATTAAATGAGAGAAACTAACAAATATTAAATGCAAGAATGTGCGTTTTATAAACATTACTCAAAATTTCAATTCTATGTTAAGTGAAGAAGCTGCAATTCAGTTTGCAAAATGCCTGTGCAAACAGGCAGCAGCCACCGTGGCAGCCCCTAGCAGGACAGGTATGTGCATGGAACATAGCAGTCTTCTCTCTGTGTTTCCTCACTGCTCTGCAAGGGAAGGGATGCTGTGGAGCTTTGTATGGTGGAGGGCCAGTTGCCTCAACTTCTCCACAGAGTCCAGGCAGCAGCTGGCCCCAATACAAGCCGTACTCGGCCTCCACAAAGCTGATCACCTCAGTTTCAGTGCCAGCACTGAAGAAAACTTCAATTCTCTCCCACCTCTTTAATCTGCCCATACTGTACATCCTTTGCCCATCATTCACATCGGTATGGGACAGACTTAGTACTAGCACTCCATCCATTTATTTTCTCACCCTTCTACCTATTTATAAAGAAGAGGAAAGAGAGGAGATGTTGCTCTCTAATCGGTTGTTCAAAGACCTCAGAGGGGTTCGTGGACACACTAGCAGAACTAACAAGAACCTCATGTGGCTCTTTGTCACTTATTGCTGCATGTTCCCAGATATAACCTGAGCACTCACTCTGTCCCTAAGGTCAAGAAAAACAAAGACCAGTGGTGCCATTCTCGTAGCACCATTTTTCTGAGCCTATGTTAATAGCTTGTGCGGTATATTTTCCTCCATGGTTTTGTTTCACCACAGTTAGCAGGTCCGTCTCCACCCAGGCCTCAGGCAACCTGTAACTGAGGCTTCTATTTATTACGAGCAGTCCTGAAAAGAGAGCCAAAGTGGAAAATCCACATGAACTGGCCCAGTGGAACTGAGTGGTATACATATGTCCTCAAACTTTTCTTTTTTTTTCCATGCTGGGGTCTGGCTGGTCAAATAGAGTCTGCTACTTTTACTTAAAACAAAGGCTTTATTTTTAGGCCACATTTTCAATGTCATTGGCATAAAACAACTTGCTTAGTTTTGAGTTCAGAAAAACATCTAGGCAATCTCAATCACAGAAAATCATAGTTTTAACACTGCCATCTGAGTTAGCTGAGAACAACTCAAAGAACCTTATGAAAATCTATCAAGAAGCCCTTCAAAGCAAGAAAAAGCAGAAACTATTCCAGCATCTTCCAAAAAGTAATTTTCATGGTGTTCTGAAGCCCCTGAAAATGGGGCTGCAGACTGTAAGTGCTAACTCATCCATGCCTACATATTGCCACAAATATGAGTCTGAAATACTCTAAGCTCTTCAAAATAAAATCTATTTCTTCATAGTATGTAAGACAATTTAGAGTTGTTCTTCTTTCTTTTTTTGCTTCTCTAGATAACTATGAAATACTCTTAGAGACCTCACAGCGTCTAAAGCCAGTAAGATCTTTCACCGAAGTTCCTTAGATAATTGGAGTAGTTTCCATCTTCTTTACAGTACTCACAAAGCTATTCATCTCACAAGTAAGGGTGTTTAAAACAAGTATATCTTGAAAGAACAATTTGTCCTCATTGACCCTTTACTGACAGTTCTAAGCACATCAGACACTAAAATGTAAGCTCCCATGGGTGTGGGGCACTGTGAGATCCTAGATTCTATTTGGTTTCCAAATGTGTGAGTACAAAATAACAGGGAAAATTGTCAAGACTTTTCCGTGGTATTTTCTACACTATTACATCAGCAACTTCAAAAGAAGGTGATTTTTATCTTCTTTTGATCAGATAAAATGTTGCTTCTTTTAAGTACTGTATTTAAATAGTGTTCTGTTACCCTCAAACTTATAGCACTGGCATGATATATGTTTAATTTTATTATCAACAAATCCATTACTATAGGATAGGATTATCAAATATATTTAGGGTTTTACTGCAGCAAAGCTCCTAATGATTTCACTGGGAATAGTTAGCCCAAATCTACCTGCAGTGCTGCAGCACAGGCAGAGAAAGATGAGCCAGTGCCTTTCTGAAGGAGATGTATAATGTGATTAACATCTCTGAGCTTTGCCAGCTTCAGCAGCTTCCCAGTGAGGTGAAAGCTGCAGTTGCAGGGAAAGCAGAAGATAATGGTGGTGGTGGGTGGAAAGAGATGGTCGTAGAGGGACAGTTTCTGTGCATCAAAATGCCTCGTTATGGTTCTGTTCAGCAGTATTTGCTAGCAGTAACACAACTAACAAACCAGAGGTTCTGGCCACAGTGAGCATCTTTTCCCCTTCTCCTTTGATCAAGGTTCTTTCATTAATGGGATTGTTCTTGGTGAGAAATACTATGGGCCATTCTTCAGCTGCTTTTTGGACATGTTCACATGAATGGGCAGGCCTTGCATTAGACAGTGGAAAGCCCAAGCACCACCCCACCTTGTGATTCCATGACAGAGTTTTGATGCAGCCTTCAATACTTTTGCTGGGATAACTGTCTTCAAAGGATGCAGTTATCTCCACAGCTGGAGCTTACTGAAATCACTTCCAGAAGTCTTGTATGAAGATAGTGAGATACGAGCTTCATAAAGTCTGCATTCAAAAACAAGGATTAGTTTCTTCTGGACATTTGAGACAGATGGGTACACAGGCTACTGCTGCTGTCTGAGTTTACCACAACATCAGAGGACCAGAAGATCCCACATGAGGTCGTTTCAGTTCTTCACATTCCCCCCTTCTAGTCAACACAACTTACAATGTTTTTGAAGATATGCTGGATGCACATATAAAATGTGAAAAGACCTTTATAGACTTGATCTCACATCATCAGTTACAGGATTATGATGACTTCCTCTCTTTAGTGGGTGGGCAAGTAAAAGCACATAATATTTGAACAAGAAAGGTACGATGTAAGCAAGTTAGAGATCTAATAATAAAATGCCAAATCCTAACCCCTAACCCTTAGCAATGCCACTATTTTCTGCACAGGACAGTTAAAACCAACAACTAAGCCTAGTCAGAGTAAATTTCACTGGAAGTGGAGAGTAAAGGTTCCCTGGATGCCAAGAAGAAACAAATGGGAAGTACAAGAAATGCCATTCCCAGAAGGGCCAATTATCCTAAGAAAGAAGCCAGTAGCTAATCAAAACTGATAAGCATATTTAAGCAAGTTTTATATTTTTCACTTACATGACTTCAAAGTGGATAATCATTCTGGTCATCTGTGAAGAAAGAGAATGAGTCTGGTCCATTTTTTCTGCAGACTGGTTTTTCTTTCTCTGTTACAGTGAATAGTTCTCAAAAGCAGCATTATCAAGTGAAAGAAGAGTGGGAAAACTTGTTATAAGCCATTTAATTATGCCAGACCTTCTCTCTACCATAATTTTCATAATGTGGCTTTTAAAAAACTGCTGACATCAGTAATGAAAGAGAAAGAACAACAAAGTGCAACTCCCTGAGAAGTACTTCCTTGGAAATTTGGACCACCACAAAATCTATAGCCAGCCAGAAAAGATAAAAAAGCAGTGTGTGTGTGCACACACACATGTACATGCAGGCACACTTGTGAGAAAATGCCTTGGTTTTCAACCAGTTTCTTCTTCACCTCTCAGAAGCCATTATCACTGATGAAAAACAGCCGCATAACATACTGTATGCATGATCCCTGCAGGGATTCTGGCCTTTTTTCCCCCATACTGGTATGCCATGCATTAGTTGATGATTTTCAAAGACTGTGAAAATTTACCAGATGTATTGGGTTTGTGTGGCAAGGTTTTGGTAGCGGGGGGAGTTATAGGGGTGTCTTCTATGAGAATTTGCTAGAAGCTTCCCCTATGTCCTACAGAGCCAATACCAGCCCGCTCCAAGACAGACCCACCGCTGGCCAAGGCTGAGCCCATCAGCAATGGTGGTAGCGCCTCTGTTATAATATATTTAAGAAGGGAAAAAAGTTGCAGTGGGCACAGAAACGGCAGCTGGAGAGACGAGTGAGAACATGTGAGAGAAACAGCCCTGCAGACCCCAAGGTCGGTGAAGAAGGAGGGGGAGGAGGTGCGCCAGGCGCCAGAGCAGAGATTCCCCTGCAGCCCGTGGGGAAGACCATGGTGAGGCAGGCTGTCCCCCTGCAGCCCAGGGAGGTCCACGGTGGAGCAGATATCCACCTGCAGCCCGGGGAGGACCCCATGCCAGAGCAGGTGGGTGCCCGAAGGAGGCTGTGACCCCGTGGGAAGCCCGTGCTGGAGCAGGCTCCTGGCAGGATCTGCGGATCTGTGGAGAGAGGAGCCCACGCTGGAGCAGGTTTTCTGGCAGGACTTGTGACCCCACGGGGGACCCACGCTGGAGCAGTCTGTGCCTGAAGGACTGCACGCCGTGGAAGGGACCCATGCTGGAGCAGTTCGTGAAGAGCTGCAGCCCGTGGGAAGGACCCACGTTGGAGAAGTTCGTGGAGGACTGTTTCCCATGGAGGGACCCCACGCTGGAGCAGAGGAAGAGTGTGATGAGTCCTGCCCCTGAGGAGGATGAAGCAGCAGAGATAACATGTGAGGAACTGACGGTAACCCCATTCCCCATCCCCCTGTGCCACTGAGGGAGTAGGTAGAGAATCCAGGTGTGAAGCTGTGCCCAGGAAGAAGGGAGGGGTGGAGGGAAGGTGTTTTAAGATTTGATTTTATTTCTTATTACCCTACTCTGGTTGATTGGTAATAAATGAAGTTAATTTTTCCCAAGTTGAGTCTGTTTTGCCTGTGACAGTAATTGGTTGAGTGATCTCTCCCTGTCCTTATCTCGACCCACGAGCCCTTTGTTATATTTTCTCTCCCCTGTCCAGCTGAGAGGGGGAGTGATAGAACGGCTTTGGTGGGCACCTGGCATCCAGCCAGGGTTAACCCACCACATCAGAGGACCAGGGAGATTCCATTCTTTGCTACAGTGGACAAGATGAAACATTACAGGTATATTATTCTGAATGTGTATGAAATTAATGTCATCTTCCAGTCTGCATTATATATTTATTATGCATTAGTAGTAAATAGCAATAATAAACAGAAGACTTTCAACCCCCAGAATTTGTGCACAGCCAAATAAAAACTGGTCCTCCAAATGCAAAGTCTGTAAACTAAGCATTTCCTTAGTTTATTCGTTCCTTTTATTTATTTACTCCATTTTATATTAATGGTGGTGGTATCCACTTGACAGCATGAAGTAATAGCTTTCAAACAGTAATGGTATTTTAAAAGTCCTTGAGACTACGTCATTGATTTACCAACTTTGTCTTTAAATGAAGACCATCCTGTAATGTTACAGATAGACTGGAAATATGCTCAGGCCTAAAACAGCCTTGGTGGTTCGGGCATTAAAGGGCAGCCAGATATTCATCTTTCCATGGCCCAGATGGGTACTCATTCACTGCAACCTGGAAAAGGTGGAGCTAAATGGCAAGGAACAGAGGAAGGGTGGAAGGGTTAGGTAAGCATGTAGTCCAGTTAGTGCTTTATTCACAGATGTCCAGGCAGAAATTGAAGCAAAAGTTAAGAGAGTTAAGTTCTTTGATTCCTTCTTCCAGCTTTCCTCTGCAGTAACAGGGAGGGCATTTCAGACAAATCTCAGACAATGACACATGAATTGATGTAGTTATAACCATAAGTAGAAGGTGTCCTCCCCGCAAGTTGATTATGACCATTCCTACAAACAAAATAACATTAATGGAAAGAGGCTTCCTGGTGAAGAGGAAGGCTGAAGTCAAAATGCAGCAGGATAATTCTTTTTTGGTGATCTTGCTTTCATCTATTGTTTCTACAGAGCTTATAGTAGGACAAGACAATCTGCCTGCTTGGGTTTGTCTATAGATGTTCCTTGCCTTAGTATCCAAGCAGAGTCCTGCTGTGCAGCCTTATTGCTGCATGTTCCTTATAGCATCTCTCTCTGTTAGAGCCTAACCTTCACTGCATCAAAAAGGCATTTAAGGATTTAAAAATTAGAGGTGGGGGTGGGTTGTACATGCTCCTTCCAATCTTTTCCTAATTTCTTTTGAAATGAATGTATTAATGTTAATTTTTGCCATCATCAGTTCATATCGATTTATGAAACAATTTGCCTTGTATGGATTATTGCTCTTAAGATGTGAAGATAGGCCACTTTTGATAAATCCAGCGCACTATCTTGAGCATAGTAATTTTTCATTCTAAATTGTTGCACACAGCTTGCTTGCTTTATTTCTCATAGTTGAAACTTAATCTTTCTGAACCTCATACTAAACACGTTTGTCCCAACATACTTGACAGGAACTACAAATTGCTGTTGGCCCACTTTTATTTTGGTAATTACACTACAGCCAATACAGGTAGAATAAATAGCTATTGGAATATGCCTGACGTTCATGTGCTGCTGTGGCTTGACAATCTCTTTCATCTTGACTAAAGAACTGGATACCTAGTTTCTTTTTTATCTGTCTGTGCTAAGTTACAATGACCACAGATCCTGTCAGTTTTTTAAGTGGAAAAATGAAGGTAATGATTATGTTTCAATTTTTAGAATGCATTTGACCTCAGGGTCTTAATGCTGGTTTGTGTTCTCCTTGGTGCTCCTGTCTTCTGTGGGGAAACTGGTATCTTAAAATGAGTCAATACATCATTAAAACATTCTTGCATGCCTGCTTGCCAAAGGCTATTAATACAGGAATGGTATGGTACTGTATTTCCTTCCCAAAATCTGTTTACTTGAGGGAGGAGGTGATTTGCTTTGATTTATTGGGAAGTCATTGTCACCCTTCTGTCCTGACTTTGACTCCCAGCATATTCTTAGAGTGTGCACTAAAAACAGGTGAATATTCTTAAGAGATGGCATTTTAAAATTGCCTTTCTTCTGCACCATCACGTACCATCTCTCAGTCTTATCACTTTATAATTATAGACACATTATCTAATTTATATCAGGGCCTATTTCAAAAGTGGGATAATGAATGGAGTTCTCAGTCTCAACAGTGGTGCAATTTTCATACAACACAAGCAAGTTTTCTTCAGACATTTGAAGTCCAGAAGTAACCACTACAGCAATTAGTGTTGTGATTCTATCAAATATGCAATAGAATTTCCTTTTTCTTCTCTTAATGTCCTGTATTTCATCTCTAAGAACATAAGGACTGTTAGATGGATTAAAGCACATCTCTTAAAGTAACTAATAAAAAATACCTAGGGGAAGAGGGGATGTGCTGAGAAATACTTCTTACAGAATACTCTGTTTCTCACGTTTGGCAATTTCAGGACAGCCTTCATATGGACCATCACAATTAATGGCCCCTGATGAACCTGTCCTTCATGCCATATGTATTCCCATCGTTTTTGACAGATGATACATCTTCCAGAGAAACCGATCATGATTTTAAAGTAACCAAGTAATGGAGACACTACCACATAACATGGGTAAGGTGGTCCAATGAGTAATTGTCTCTGTTGTTAAAACATACACCTTATTTTACCTCAAATTTGTGCAACTTCAGCTTCCAGCTGTTGACTCCTCCTGTGCTTGCCAGATCAGAGACTTTTTTGTTATCTGTAAGCTTCTTCCTATACAGATGTCCAGATATAATCATTATGTACTTTTGTTTGCTCAGGCAGGAGCCAGGTGCTTAGCTATACCGATCAGGCAACTTGTTTTGTTTTCTGTTTTGGGTTTGGAGTTTTGTTTTTTATTCCAGGAGACTGAACTTGCAGTAGGTAAAGTACCTTCAGTTAAAAAAAAAAAAAAAACCACAACAAAAAACCAACAACAAAAAAACCCAAACAAAATGAAAAATAAATCCCTTGGGAGCTGCAGAGTGCAATTTTTCACTGGACTTTCAGCAGGCTTCTTTTCATTTAAGGTTTCTATTTTGGATCTCTTCCCAATTTCCTTAGGAGCACTTACCTCTGCTTTTTCTTCTCTTGTGGGAAAGTATCTGGATGGTCTAAGTCATTTGCTTACATTTCTCAGGTACTGACTTGGGGTTTACTAGGGGTTAGGCTCTTTCAAAAACCAGTAAGGTCTAGCACGATTTCCCCATGAAATCATAAGTACCATGTGTGTTTTTATTCATGAGTGCCCATTAATGAGTGTGTAAGGGTGAAGGAAAGAAAGGAATGGGGAACAAAGTTTCTCATTTTAGAGACTGCTCTAATGTGATGTTGCTTTTATACAAAATATGGACACATGAATCATCTGATGATTCACACTGAGTTGTAGTGTGGGATGCTATGACATACCACTAAAAAGAGGAAGCAATTAAGAGATGCTACAGCTACACAATACATCTGAAAGCTTAAATAATGGATTCAGACAAAGGATGTTTAGAACATAAAACCCAAGTGTTAAGTAGTTGACTTCAGTAGAAATAATGCATGAGCTGGAGCAAAAATTTAGTCAGTATGATAAAACCCCAAGATCTAATGCAGACCTGAGGTTGGTGAAAAACAGCATATCTATTGGTCTGATACAGCCATGCTAAATTACTGTAGCTGATGACCCGACTGTAAGTGCATTGGCAGATGCTGGGTTGAAGGTTTAAGCAGCAGTAGTGAGAAGTGATTAACAATGTTAGAAATAACCTCCAAAATGAAGGTGTAACACTTTTGAAAACCTTCTGGAGATGTCTTAGACTGGTTGTTTATTTCAGTCTGTTGCAGAGGTCTGGGACTATGAAAGACAGATACAGTTTCAACTTCTCACAAAGTCTGATTTCAAGTGCTATCAGCTATGAAAGGAGGAGACACTAACAATGGGGGACTTCAGTTATACTCCCCTCGTCATGTACATCAGGTAAATATGGGTAAATGTGTTACGATACGATGGCAAGGTTAAATTTGTAGACAACATTAGTGGCATTAGTGACTAGTAATTAACATTAGTTGAGTAATCCAGAAAAGAACTTGCACTTGCCTTAGTCATGAGCAGTGCAGAGAACCCAGTTCAAATGTCATTATCCAAAAACCTCTCTTACAGAGTGACTTAATGTGCTTAAATTAAACATTTCTGCAGAAACAAAAAAAGCCAAAAAGTCTAATAAAGTAATGCTTAACTTCAAAAAAGGGAACTATATAAACTGAGGACTGTTGTTAATGGAAAATTAAGTAGATGAAAGGACAAAAAGCTTCAGTTATCATATGGGAAGCATAAAGACATCATGTTAGCAGTTCAGAGTAAACACATACAACTTATCAAATCAGTTATGTTAAAACTACTGGTATTATTAACTAGAAGGCAAAGGGAAATCGTTAGCATAAAGACATCCCTCAAAATCATGGATAAACAAGGAAAACAGAAAATAATATAATCTCTAGGTAATTAAGTATAAAACAAAATAAAGCTTTCTAAAATGATTTGGTGAAAACTTGAAAAAGACATAGATATTAACAACAAATCCTTTTTTCAAACAGATCCAAGGAAGATGACTAGGGAGAGTGTGGTAAGGCTAATAGATGATCGTCATGAAGAAGAAGCATTGATATAAAATAAGGCCACAGGACAAACACTATGTAAATTCTACTTGTTCATGCATAGTGGAGGTTCCCATGACTGATTTTTTTTTTCTTCTCTCAAGTTGCTCTGAAGGGTGTCTGTCAGATTCAGTTGTCAGGGGGTTTAAAATAACTAAGGATGAAGAGTACAGTGACTAAGCAGTAAAAGTGAAAGTCATCTGAGTTGTAAATAACTTCACAATACAAAATTGAGAATAAAGGATGATGCTGCTAATCCTTGCTTTTAAAAGAACAAAATAGGACAATGTCAAAAGCCAGTGGGAACACTTTCTGAGGTGGAAGAGAACCTTTGGATTGCCAGAGTCAGCTGAAATTTAAGTAAGCTGGCTGCAGGTACTCAAGCATTTATAGAAAAGGCAGTCGGATGGAGGAACGAGGTCATGAAAAGGGGACCTAAAATCCAGGAGATGTTGACCTTGATAAGAAGACTCAAGACCAAGAAGAAACCGAGACAAGGAATCAAGAACCAGAGTTTTCTGATTGAAATCTATGTTTTGGGTCACTGAGCACTAAGAAATTTTTTTCACTGGAATTTCAAATTCAGGATTTTATCTTATTTAGTTCCTCAAAGACATGTCCCAGAAGGAAACAATATGAGGACCCATGGGCTTGAAGCATTAGAGTTGATCTGTTAAGGCACTGGGGAATGTAGGAGTTGGCACTGCTCTTGGGGCTAGGGCAAATCATCTGCAGGGTTCCTATCACAAAACAGAAAGCAGGATTAACACTACTGATTGAGCAAGCCCAAAAGGCAAAGCAGCAGACCATGCTGGGAGCCCTCCATCTCTCTGAACACAGAGCCTAGATATTTGACTAGATATTTGGTTCACTACATGTTTCTCAGTTCAACAGTTGATGTTTTTTCCTAAGAACCATAATATGTTTTATTTATCTCAACGCTTAGCCTCCTGAAAAGGGAGATCTCATGCTATCAAGGAGATAGCAGAATCATTAAAAAACAAAAATAAGCCAATTAGAGAACAAGACTAAGTCTATTTAGCTAAATATGTCTGAATTGCAAAAAACATAATACATGCAAAATAATTCAATTACTTCTTGGCATAATATCCAGCATTCATCTTTAAAGATCAAAACATACACACATCTTATTTAATTGCAAGACAAAATGAGTCAGCCAACTATAAAATGTCATGACTGAAAGTCTCAGAACAATTACCTTCATGATAAAAAAAATGTGACATTGTCACAATATAAATTTGTAAATAACATTTACTCATAACATTCATGGAGTGAAAAAAGAAAATGGTGCAAGAGAGATTTATTCTTTTATTTTGCAAAATGAAGAAATGTTTCTTTCATCTGGCTCCTGCTTCTGAAGAAAATAGAGACTTGAAATAGCAGGCTGAGAAAGAAAAAGCATTTCATTCCATCCTACACAAGCACCCTTCTGTTTTTTTTATGAACATCAGCTTGCACTGTTTGTCAATAACAAGCTACAACATATCTTCCTGAATTTCTTAATAAAGAATTTTTTATGAAAGAATTCACTCTGATCACAACATGCATCACAAAATAATACCATTAAGATCATCCACTATTTTAAAAACATGCAGGAAAAATTAAGATACATGGCCTTTCACGCCACATGCAAAAATGCTCAACAGTCACCAAGGACTTTCCTATTAACTCAGGAGTCCACATGTTGTCTAACCGTCCTTTTGGGGACAAATCCAATTATGAAGGCTTATCAGAAAAGAATGCCAAAATCTCTGATTTGATGACTCTCTTAATCTTCAGACAATCCATCACCTCTCATGTTTAATGGCACTTCTACACAGCAGGTACAGAGAGCCATGCTGTGTCTGCCTATGCTAATCCCAAACCCACATCTAAACAGCTGTGATGCAACAAATTCTGAGGCAGGATGGGGCCAGAAGTAATTGATAATGTTATGAATGAACAGAATATTTGGTGAATGATTATGATTAACAGCTCCTTTGACAATAGCTCTGCTAATGGAGAAAGGAGCACCCTAGTATTCCTTCTTTAGGGGATAAACTTGTCTTCACAGCTCTGCCAGTGGAAGCGACTGTGTGAGGGCTCCCATATTTGCTTCAAGAATATGATCATGAAAAGTCAGTTCAGGCAGGCTGAACAATTAAACATGCATCTGTCTGCTTTGAGCTCAGATGTCTCTTTGCACATGTAAATGGTCATAAAATATGGCATTTCAATGCTTAGATTTAAAAAAATATGTATTCCAATGGTTTTGCCCCAGACCCTGATCTCACTTGTGCTGATACAAATCTCTTCAAGTGCATCTGTTGCCTTGGTGTTGAGACCCCAGTTCTGTTCTCCTCAGATTTGATTTCAGAAGGGGCAAGGACTTATAAAATTTTACATGTAAATGCCATTTTCTGTTATTGGCTTGTGGACTGCCATGAAACTTTGGCTTTTCTTCATTTTATATGGTGCTACTCTTTGAATGTCAAGCACCTTATTAGGTACAGCTGGTGAGACCTTGGGTTTGAGTTGTTGAAACTACAGCATGTTAGTAATGATATGGCTTTAGGCAAAGGTAATAAAGGGTTTTCTCTGAAGAAAAATAGACAGCACTGTTGCTCTATAGTCTACCTACAGTTAACGCTTTCTTTGATTCTTAAATCATGGCCTTCACCTGCTCTTGCATGTATTATTTTTTTTCAACACCCATTTGAATACTTATAAATCTGAGTTCCAGCCACAATCTAACAGACATGCCCTAGATCGGCTGTCTGGGTAAGACAAAGATGTCAGTCTTCAGCTACATCAGATTAACATTAACAGAGAGAAACGATGGAGGAGGTGGTGCAGTCTAAGAATATATTCAGGGGCATAGGACTGCTTGTGCAAGGCAGCGCTGAAGCCTGCACTAACCTTGTCTTTGCTGTTGTTATTACCCTTGCTAGCTAGAGCAAAAGTCCAGTGCATAGGCCCTCCCGCACTGGCACAAAAACACTTAAACAACTCACTGCATCCATGACCATGGGCTATCTGGAGACTTCAGCATGGCTGAAGTTGCTGAAGCGGCTCCAGGTTGAGCAGAATACCATGCATTCTGGTCCGTCTGTCGCTCACCCCTGCATCTCTTTATTGTGTACATCATGCAGAGGGACAAGAGGTGCCGTATAGATGGTTCTCAGCTGCTCTTTCCTCTCTGAGCTATAGACGACGCTGAGCTGCCAAGATTCAGTTTCTCTTGCAACCTCAGTTCAGAGCTGCATACAAGTAGCATAAGGCCAGCATGAACTCAGCTGGAAAATCAGGCTGTTCTTAGAAGTACTGATTCAAAGAGAACTATTTCATGGCCAGTTTTCCAGTATTACTATTTGCAAGTGTGTCCTTGAATTTTGCTCTTTGTCTAGCATATTGACTGTGGAGTTTCATTACCAAGCAGGTCTAAAGTGTGATACTGAATTTCACTCTAAGATACTTTGATAAGTTATCTTATCTGAATAGATATTTTGGATGATAAAGACAAAGTGCAATGACATAGTGACTATATGAGAGTATCTATTAACATGTAGATAGAGTATTTATACCTTTTTTTTTGCTTAATTTGCAGTACCTGTTTTGTTGTTTGTTATTTAATTTGTACAGCTTTAATCTAATCAGTCAGTCTCGGGGGGGAGAAGGGGAGAATGAAGCCAGCTATCAAAAAACTCACATTGCAAATCTCTTCTGAATAGTTTTATTGATTTGTTTCAACTTTCTGACATATCTACTTCAAGTGCTAAATTGACATCTGACCATCTGGCACCAACGCTTGTTCAAAGTTGCTGATTACAGTTTAGATGGAGGCAACGTTTCTGTCAGTATGCTGGCATGTCTTTCAGACATGAAGGAGTTTTGCCTGTTTCTCAGTATCATGACTGAGTCATGGCAGAGGGGAATACACATTAGTACTGGCATTTGAGTGAGAAGTGGTGGAAAAAAATAATTTTTGTAATGTTTTGCAAGCAAGTAGAAAAGGAGAAGAGCAGAAACTCACCATTTACAAATGTTGTAATGAACTGGAGATGAAAATGTAAAAAGTAAAAAATCCTGCACAAAAAAAGTAGTAAGACCAGCTTGTAGAGTTTTGTAACAGAAATAAAAGAATGGTATAAACGAACTATGAATGCAAATGTGTGCGTGAGAGCACCAGAAGAAACAGCAGAACAAGGGTTAAGAGAATCTCCTATACCGATAAGGAAGGACACCGTTCCCAGCACACTGTTCCCAGGGAACCTTTCCCGGAAGCAAAATTGAGGCATGTATTTTTTCTGCCAAGATCTGAAGGCCTGTGCACTGATAAGGCCACAGCACAGATGCCTTGTCAACTGGATGACTGCAGCCAGGTTGCAGCAAATCACATATGCTTGTCTTATTAGTCCACCAGGAAAACAGACAGATTTCAAACAGACAAGGAAGAACAGATAGTGAGAAGTGACTTTGCTTGCAATTTAGAGACTGAAGTAAGCAAGGTTCTGAAGCAAAAGGATGTCCCATAAGAACTCCTAAAGAGTGTAAAAGGTCTGTCTCTAATGTATTCCACCATTGCCAGTCAAAAGAACATCAGAGATGTAACAAGGACTCAGTAACCCATGTCCTCTATGCAGGTGTTCCTGGACAGACCACTTGGGCACAGATGTCCTGATATTTTGGGGGATGCGGATGTGGGACTGTGAACGAATGAAATCTGAGACTGAATGCATACAAATTGGTGAAATCAACTTACTTTTAGAGACCCTATAAATAAATATTGCCTTCCCCTGCACAAGATTTCACATTTACCTTTGTCACAATACTTTCTTACATACAGCATGGACTCACTGCTTCTTGCAACTTCAGAATACTGTCTACTTTACCATTCCTATCCTAAGGACAAAATGAGAAAGGATTAAGTTAAAACTTTTCTATATTCTCCTGCTAGAGAAAATACATCACCGCTCCCTTGGTGTTTGAAGGCTGCACACAGAACATGTAATTACGCACAACTCCATGGCCCTTCACAATGGTTCTGTGACAACTCTCAAGACATTGAGCTGTTTTCCAGAACTAGAATGTTAACTTCAGCATCATCATAATATTGACTTCTGAGTTTGGTTTTTTTTTTAATTGGCTTTTTCTGTAGGCTGAAAAGACTCCCCTTCAGGGGAATTAAACAACGAATACATGATAACCATTTAGATGTTTTACTGGACTCTGTGCCAAGTCTTTTAAAATGAAAGCCTGCCTGATTCCCTTGTATGCTGTGTGATCAAATATAGCCTGATGTCATGACAACTCGCTTCGCCTTGTGTGACTTAGTTTCCAGAAGAGCTGGAGCATAAACCCATCAGAAGTGCCCACAGATTTATGCAAACAGAAATGGCTAAGTCACCTATGCACAGTTTCTGCATACTAAAGAACTATACGACTGAGTTAAAGTAGCCACAACACTCTATAATGAGGTGCTGTGCCCAACCATACAGGTAGATATTTTGGTAACAATTCTGGCTCTGAGATAGAGGAATAGATACAGTTTAAGTTAAAGAATATTGCTTTTGCGTTCACCAGAGCAAGAGATAATGGTACCAATTATGCTTCCAGGTCCTGCTGTGCAGCTCTGTTGCTTTAGTGGGAACAAATGAACTACATTTGTCTGACTGCTTCTAACATTAGAAATGTGTGTCAAAAGCAAGGTTCTCCGCTATTAAACTTCATGGACACAACTCAACCCACACCAATCTGAACTGGTTAGTGAAGTGAGATTAGATGTGAGCTGCAGTTGGGAGCGGGAGGGATCTTCACTGTCTAGGCTCTCAATGACTATGGTCTTACTCACTGTTTATATCAAATAGGAGCAATAGTCTAAATATAGGGATGGTATACGCACATTCTGTCCCTTGACCAGGGGTTTCTTGTCTTATGTCAAAATATGGATGTCTTCCAGCAGTGGAAGACATCTCATCTGACCAGATGTTCATTTGTTCCCTAGTCATATGGCTGTCATTGACACATCTGTATCATAGGGAAGGACAACTGCATGAAGTGTATGTCACCTGGTAGGCATCTGTCCATGTGATGTGACACATACAAGTGTCCAGTTACCTAGCTGAGGTGGATGCTGTGTTGTTTGCAGGAGAGGTGATCGTCTGACAGGACAGAGCCTCAGCGTGTGTTTTTGAGCACCACCATAAACTGTCTGTGATGCATCTTGCACTTACCGAAGCTGAAGTTTTATCTATGATTTTTACCTGGCGAAGGAACAAAACACTTGTCATGAATTACGTCCCACCTAATGTTACAGAACAGACTATATACTTGATAGACCCACTGAATTGCAGTAGTTATGAGGGCAGATAAAGTAGCAAGTCAGATTTTTTTCTTGAACTAGCCTTTCTAGTAAAATATTTCATTTTATTATTGCACTGGTTAACAGCTAAAGGCTGAAACTTATCTCAGTTACTTTGAGGATAGGTGACTCTATTTCTATAATAAAAATGCTCACTAGAAGCCAACTTTGCCTAGACCAGCTGTACCAAAAATCATTTTTACACTGTCAGAAATTATACTTCTGACTTTAATTCTTGTAACACATAGAACAGTGAATAAGGTCACATCTCTTGAGCCATAAACCAGTGGAGATCCAAGACAACACTTTTTTTTTCCAATTAAATGCCTTATCTGACTGCACTAACTTCAGAAGACATATGCCAAGGACCATCAGTTATGGTGAACAGAGGTACTCCAAGAAGTATTAGTCAAAATAAGTAATGGGGTACTCGGTAGCTGAGAGGCATATTTTCCAGTGATCTACAAGGACCAATTCAAGGCTTAGAAGCATGGGACACAGCACCTCCTTAGAGAGAAACCTCCTTCACCAGATGCAGCCTGTGTCTGGTCATACGTGGAGGATGAACAGGGCTCACATGAACGTGAACTGCAGAGAATGATCTCTGGAACAGATGAATAGTTCTGCAATGCTGTACCCAAGCATAGGTTCAATTCACTCACAGGTGCAATTGTTAATTACCAATTTTCTTGCATTCTTTTTCCTTTTTTAATTTTTGGTCAGCTCTGAGTATTTATTTATATTCTGAGATTCCCTAAGTTTTACCCTCTCTTCACACTTTCACCTTCATTTTATCTTTTTGTCTTTGATTATTTTAAACATTTATTTCCATCATGCAGTTGCTTAAGATTTCAAATTTCATTTGATGGCAGTATGTCCTATCTTCTGTACTTTGATTTCCAGTTACTTCCCTGTGGCAAGAACTTTACAGCATTCTCAGATAGGAACTTATTGTTGGATTAAGCAGCAAACAAACCTTCAGAGATCTCTTTTTCTCTTTCTGTTCAGTTTTCATTGTATTATGAGATGACAAATTGTAAGTTCACCTCCATTATTTAGCTGTAACCTGATCTGTTCAACTCTGTATCATCAGTTTTTGCTTCCTAGGATTTGGCTTTTCAGTCTGCCTTGTCCACATCGTACAGGTTTTCTTTATCTTTGTTTTAGGAATTGATGTCTGACACCTGGAGTGAACAATCGACCATAAAATACTGCGGGAAGTTTGCCACTTTGGCACCACTCCTTTCCAAACACAAAGCAAGCTGGTCTTGCTGAGTGAAGGCACGATTAACTCCTCTCTCTTTGATTTTAGCTTGTAAAGGGCAGCATCTGCTGAAATTACAAGCCAGCATACTCAATGCCCATTGTTTTCCATAGGCAATGACAGCCTCTGGCTCTGTAGCATGTTAACTGTCCAAAAGTATGCCCCAAATCATTTCTGCCTCACCACAGCTATTTTTTTGGAGTGTGATTGATAAAGTGTTTCAGAACACTCTTTATATCACACCCTTCTTTCCACTTGTCAAGAGTCATTGGATTGTGCCTGACAAAGGAGATTTCCTCCCACAGATGCAGCATTTGGCATTATTAGGCCTTGAACTGGTTCTTGCAGCTCCATGGAAAATAAACATCTCAGCTCTTTACAACCTTGTTACATATTTTGGGTAATTGCTCCTCCCAGAACAACCAGTGATAAACCACTCTTCCTACAGCAACACAGCAATCTTCAGCCTGACCTAGGGGCCATGCTTATTAGCAGACAGAGCTTACTTGTAGCAATGCATGCAGTTTATCACTGTAGGTCACCCTTTCTACAACAATATTGGCAACTAAGTTACAGAAAGTTAGAAGATAATTAAATCTGGTTTTAGTGGCTACCCAAAAATTTTATGTCCACTTTCATGTCTTCCTTAGCATTTCTCTCCCAGCCATCCATCAGCCATGAGGTTGAAGATGAGACTAAGTAAATGTTCTCCCTAACAGCAAAATCACTCTGGTTATGGATGGAATTGAAGGAGTAGCTAATGAATGCAAACTAACTGTAGAGACTTGCCATTTCACTTTCCTTTGTATAGTAACATCAGCTAAAACATGAGTATTGTTTTATCTGGTTTGTCTTGGACAGTGACATTTGTAAATGCAGAGTCTGTCACATTTGATTTGCTTATTTTTATAAGAAAGCCAACTTTTTTCAGTACAAACACTGGAGGGAGGTTTTCCATTCTCCCAGGGGTTGAATCTCATAGTTTCTCTTGTGCTTGTTACTGCCCTTTCTAAGACAAACCATTTTTTTCACGCAGTTATGCATCCTTTTACACACCATCTAGCTCAGTACACACTAACTGCATGTCCTAGTAGCACAGCAATAAATCAGCTTGTTCTGGAGTCTACAGAATTAAAAATTATACATAAAGGTACTAAGTGATGAAACTTGAAATGGGAGGTCTTGACTGAATAGCAACGGCACCAGTGCATTGTAAAGGGTAGAGAATCTTATCACAGATATTGAGAGCTGCTCTGTCTTTGCTTGCTGTTCTTGTTGAGCAATGAATACCGAGTGTCCTAACTGAGATATTTTGTCTTCTAATTTTCTTGGCTGTGCTGACTCCTTAAACATGTCAGAGAAAAGTACCAGCTGAAGGGTTTAACCATTCTTTTCCAACAATCACTGAGGTTAAAAGCTATTCATTTCAAGGTGGTGTACTTGGAAAACTCAACAATAATCACACTCTGGAAACATTCATAGAGGCATAACATAAGTCTTAACAGGTACTTTATGGCTCCATTTGCCATCCTTGGAGAATGTAAATATCTTACTTGGAATATGTTAAAGCATACAGTGAGCTCGTTGTGAGATAATATTTTATTATTTTAGCTCTGCTTCCTCTTAATCATCAGTTCAAAGGTTTTTTCAGACTGACCTTTTCAAATGTCAGTGTCCAAAGCAAAATATAAGGGGTGTCTTAGTGCATCACTGGACTTAATATGCACAAAAATCCTGACCCAAAGTCCTTTGAAACCCATTAGAAGGTTCCCATTGACTTAATAGCTTTAGGTCAGGTCAATAATTACTAGAGGTAAGGTTAGCTCAGGACCTTACATCTAAGCACAGACCATCTTTTAAGAATATCAGGTCCAGACGTGGTGAAGCTAGGAGCTCAGTCTCATCTTGAATATTTGCATTCTGTAAGGGAATAATAATTTACTGTTTGCATTTTTTTATACAGAAAAGAGATGCATGGATCTAGAGGGAGGGCTGAGGTGAAGCTGCTAGTCAGGATCTGAGATTGCACAGAATGACAAAAAGGAGTCAAAGAAAGAACTTGCAGGAAGGAACAGCACTCAGACTTCCGGTGTTATTCCCTTTTTTCTTATACTTCACAGACAAAGGGCTTTCTGGCTCTTCATAGTCTTGAGTGAGTCCCTCAGTGCAAAGAAAAATGCTGCATTTTCACTGACTAAAGCTAGCCTTCTTTCTAATTATTCCCAGAAAGAAAAATTACCTAGAAGAAAATTACATACAAGGAATTGTAAAGAGAAAATGGTGATTGAATCCCTTATTATACTATTTTTGAGACTAAAGACAGTGAAAATAAAGTGGTCAGCACTCAAAATTCTGTCTGCTTTTGTCTTTGAACAGCTCTGCTGATCCTGTGTGTTGAAGCAGAGATGTGCAATTTGGCAGTGGGTTGCTTTTATATCAGATATGTGTTTTTCATCTCCCTCATGAAAATCTGGCTGTGTCTTAGACCTAAGGAAAAGCTCAAGATGATGGCAATTTGAGCAATAAGGCCCTCCAGATAATTGATACGTACAACTCCAAGTACAATAAGTGAACAACAAGTTTGTGCTCACTCCAAATTTGCAAGTACAATTAGAGTATGGGAGTGAACTCTATTGAGCGATGGGACTCTGGACAGCTGCAGACACTGCATGGGTGACTGACTCTGAGATCCAAGCAATGGCACACAGCACTGTCTTATTGCTATACCACAAGGCACAGCAGAAAGTGAATATGTCACTGGAAATAAAATTCTGGTAACTACCTTGTCAGAAACCCCCAAAATTTTCAGACAGCATAGCTCTATAAGCAAAGATGGTAATGAAGGGATGGTGCAAGAGAAATAAAGATCACATTCAGTTGTGCAAGTGATCATTAGAGCCTCTGTAGGGGGCCATTGTACTAACTATTATTTTGCTTTGTGGAGATTTTTGTACAATTCATCCATTTGATATAGGCAAACTTCTGGAAAACCAAAAGGCAACTTATTGTTCCTAAGGAGTTATTTTTTGTCTGTTTTGGGAAGTTTTGCCTGCTTTGTAAATCCAGTCACTGATGGGAGAGTTGTGTGAAATACTAACTTCAGCCCAGATACCTTTTAAAAAGTTCAGGATGCTCAAAATAAAGAATACCCTTCCCAAATGGTTCATATACCTCAGCAAACTCTAAGGACAACCTGTCCTCATCACAAGATTGCAATGCAATATCTCTTTGATCTGGCTTGCATTACAGAAGTGTTGTTTTGTTGCGGTTTTTTTCCCCACAGTTCTATTTCTAGCCCATTTTAAATGTCAACACAATAGAAGTTTTTTTAAAAATTGGTTTTGGTTAGACATAAAACAGCACTTGCTCTGTAGTTGTTCACATTTTTCAAAATGCTTTGACATGGAAAAATGATTGTTATTATTTTTTCATCTACTAAATTGATCCTAAAATGTTAGCTTCAATAGATCCAGTGCAGAAAATGTGGTTATTAAAAAGGCTGGAAGATATTTGATTAGAGGTAAAGGTGCATTTCAGAGACATTTTATTTTAGTGTGAAAAGACTGTTAGGCATTATATTGTCTCTACTTGACAATATGGTGAAGTGTTACAGATTTTTCCTTTTGAGATACTAATCTCATAGCAATTACTAAATAAATACAGTACAAAGAAGGCAGCTTTCTAAAATTCTGCTTAGAAGTATTAAACATTAAATATATAAAGACAATAGGTTATACTTTCAAAACTAAACTTTAAAAAATGCTTTTAACAAAAGCCATTCCCTCCAAGAAGGGGTCTTCAGTAAGCAAGGGTGGGTCTACTCCTCACAGCTCTGTGTAGCTTAGGGTACCTGAGCTTGTTTGGTATCCAGAGGCAAGACAGTGGCATCAGCACAGAATCCAAGTTGGCTAAATTGGTATGAAATTCTGGCTTAGCTATACTACACCATGCTACAGACATAGGCTAAAATACTGCCAAAGGGTTCAAACCAGATTTTTGTTTAGTGCTCAGTTTGATGACAAAGAGGATCCAGGAAGAAATGGAGATGTATGATGCAATAACAAGTACCTTTTTTATTTTTACCTCAACCAGCATTTGTTTGCAGACCAACAATGGGCTGAAGTGGGGCCTACTTAAAAACAGAGTGCATGGCCAAGGTGAATGTGCCTGGCTGTAAGGAGAGGAGAGCGGATAGCAATGCTATCTTGTCTCCTGCCTTGACACCCAGCTTGAGCATGTTGCTTCCCTTTTGCAGAAGCCTGTGGAAAACAGCATAGTACAGGTGAAGAAGGACAACGTGCCATCACACTGTTGAGCCTTGTGGAGTGATAGAGGGAAAGTCCTTTGAGTAGTAGCTTTGTGCTTTGGGAATAGATGCTCATTGTCCCTTGTATGTAGGCTGTGAGGTTCGGGCAGAGACAATTTGCAGAGATGTTTTGAAAGCCTAAGAAGTCTGGATCCAGCTCCCACTGATTTGTTTTGAAAATACTGTTGTACAACACCAAGCGTTCAATAGAATCCTTAGTACAGGGCAGTGAGATGGGGTCACAGTTTGGACTAGTCAGAGGTGGGGAAGAGTGGTAGAAGAGCTTTGCCTGCTGGGTACAATAGGATGGACTTGCTCTCTGGAGAGGTTGTAAGGGTCTATAGTGTGGCTGCAGTGAACTTCTGGTTGGAATGTGTTTCCCAGGGCAGTCCTCAGGAGCTATGTTGTAGAACAATGGAGATTGAACAGCATGAGGGGACTCTCCATCTCGTCCTCTGAAAATAAACCTGAGATAGAGTGCCTGCTACGTTGGGTTTATTTAGCCGGTTAGGGTAACTGAGTTTTCTGTTCTGTTTTAAATACAAACAGTTCTGGCTGAATAACAGATTAAAGAAATAAACCAAGGTTTGGTTCTACTTTCCTTTTTACATTTCCCAACCTCACTGTTGCATTGCCTTTCTCATTTAGGGCTACCATTGATGTCTGGGACACCTTGATAAAGCCTCAGAAACTTAGAGGTCATGTATTTGCTGCTTTGGTTTTCTGCATCATCTGTTGTTGCTCACTTGTCTATTAAACAGACTGCAGAACATAAAACCACATAGAATGACATTAAACAACAGATTGGGAGACAAGTAGAATAGCTGTTCAACAGAGAAGTCTTTCAAGGAAAAAAAACCACCAATCTGCACAGTGTTTAACCTGTTCTTGCACTCCTGCTCATTTGTACTGGTTTTATACTTAGTCCATATCTGTGATAGCAAAGTGAGGGCTTGTGTTTCAGCCTGCCTTCTCTGTCAGACCAGCAACTCAGCAGTTAACATCACTCTCTTATGAAACGACTGGAGGTCGGCTGAGAGCACATCCTTTAGAAACTGTTTGTAGAAATACTCCCTGTGCAACACTCTACACTATGGTAAGAACAAAGAGATAAACAGAAACAGGTGAAGCCTCAGGGAATTAAGTTTGATTCTAATATCAAATATTTCAAAATTTAAGAAAGTGTAGGGATCTTGGCCAGGTGCATGACATAGAAAAATGTGACTTAAAAGAGAATTTAAAATGAATTACAGCATCAGTGCTCTCCAGAGTCAGGGAGTACACAGTTCTTTGGGATTTTAACACCTAATTAGTATCA
This sequence comes from Aquila chrysaetos chrysaetos, assembly GCF_900496995.4. NCBI lineage: Eukaryota > Metazoa > Chordata > Aves > Accipitriformes > Accipitridae > Aquila > Aquila chrysaetos. The sequence continues at coordinate 28,088,935 of NC_044005.1, forward strand.
AAAGTTATAAAACTCAAAGAAACCTTCAAAAGCAAACAAAGTAAACCACAAAAAAACCCCAACATTTTAGGCTTAAAATGGAGGACTGGCATTTCCATAAAACAAAGCTTTGAGGAATTGAGACAAACACATAGTGTAAAGGTAGAAGTACATAAATGAAAAATATAGATTTAACATATCAACTACAAGCAGATACCTCCAAAGAAAATTCATTGATATTTCTCATATTAACTCTGTACCTAACACAAATAAAAAGGCTTACCCCACAGGCAATCTGCTTCTCATCACTTCTTGCTAGGTAGAGTGTCACCATTCTCTTTGCTTTTCATGAAGACAGCAGTGCAGTGGTGTAGCAGGACTTCTTCAAGTCAGGTTCCAGAAGGACTTTCTATTTTTGGTTAAGTACATTAGCAACTCCCTTTTCTGCTGATCGCAGAGGTTTATCTTGCCTCCTGCTGTTTTGGCCCTCATACTTTGTCTACCATTTTGTGTTCCTACTAGACACGCCACTGAGCTGTGTATGAGTCCTTTTGCCACTGAAGTAGTTAGGGGATGTTTTGTCACTCACATTCCTTATTGTTTTCCCTGCATTGTTTGGCTGCCCAAACTCTAGTTCTCCAAATTATTTTAGGTAGTCTCTAGTTAAAAACACTGTTTTAAGTGACTGTTTTGTTGTTAGCATGGTACAGTTATATCCTCTTCCTTCTGTCTTGCTCACCCTTCTTTTCTCTCTACCACATGTTCATGCTAATTCAGGACCATATTGAATTAAAGCAGTAAAGGGACATAGAGTATCTCAGCTCTGTATGAGGAGAGGGATTTCACTCACAGGTGCGTTGCTGGGTGGATGTCCCATGGTGATTCTTCAGATACCTGTGTGACTCCTAACTTCAGCTGTTTGAGTCTCCCTTTTCCCACTCCTTTCTCTCTGGAGTCTTTTACCTTCTTACCAAGCTATTCTAGAGCCACAGATCTCCCCAGTGCCTCCCAGCTCACCCAGAGCTCTTCAGACTTCCCAAAAGCACTTCACCTTTCTCCAATCTGGATCTCCCAAGAGCAGTCCCAACTTCTCACAAACACCTCTTCCATCGATACCCTAAGTACTTACCTATTTCGCTCCCTTCTGATGGAATAGCCCCACTCTTTCAAAAAATCTGCCCTAGATCACTTCACTAGCTCTGACATTCTCTACCAGTCACAACCCCTAGGCCCAATTTTATGTCCCAGCTCACCTTCTAACTTAGTCTGAAGAGTCTGCTGTACTGCTTGCTCTCTTACAGTTCCCTTTCTCCACCTGCCCAATCACATAGTTGATGGATTTCTAATTTCACAAACACACTCGCACTTTCCTGTTAGCTGCTCGTATCTGCTGCCATCTCCCATTGCCAGCTGCCAGACCAGCTGCTCCGGTCTTGGCTTCCCTGGACCAGCAAAGCTTCCTGTAGTCAGCCAAAAGCCCACAATCAACATTTACCACAGCGTTGATTAGGACTTTGAGGGCAAAAATAAAGGCTTTACACACAGGATATACTTTTCTGAAGAGATATGAAGTGTAGAAGGAGAAAGACTGTCACCCCTTACCACTCCACTTAAAACATCATGAGCCTTGGCAGCTGCAGCCGGAGGAGTGAAACTACCCCGGCTTTCATTTCAACATTCCTGACCGAGGGACATTCAGCGTGTTATGAGAGCAGAGTGAGAGACGTATGGCAAAGTGTATCACAGCACAGTGTGGTGCAGTGCTTATTTGAACACTTGGGCCTTCCTCTCATAATTACCACTAACCGAGAGTTAATCAGCCACCAGATCCAATTCCAAGGGTCCCAGTTATCCAGCGAGTAGCCTCAGAGGTGTCCCAATTAAACACAATGTAAAGAGTATAAAATATGTGCATAAGCTTGGCTCCTAGTGAGACTTCTTGATTAAAAAGACATCATTATTTCACACCTCTGCTAATTAACACTGACAGTACCTCTGATTTCAGAAGAATTTGATTGCTTCCAGCACATTACCACACTGACAACCGATGCAGTCCTGTACACCGCTCCAAGTGTTGATCTGGAGAACAATACTGTAAAATGACCTCACATCACCTCTGATAGTTTTGCTAGGAAAGACTTTGGTGCATAAATATTCAACACAGCTAGAAGCTCTCATATCAAAGGAACGTAACTATATAACTGCAGATAGCAGAAATTTTGATTCTGCAGTTTACATAATTTTCATTCCCTTATTACCCTGTTTCTGTGTATCCCGCCCCAGGTCTTCTTGCAAGTTAATTACAAAGTGGCTATTAATGCACAGCATAAAAGAAAACAACCAGTATAACATTAAAACCAGAACTACAGTTGAAAATTTACCATGTTCTTTTAATTAAAATGTGCAAGCTACTTCACAGTTACACAAAATTAAGAGAAACCAGTAAGATCTATTGTTTGTGATGACTCCACTAAACTGAAAAATAATCAAGTGGCATAGATTACATCTTTCTGTAGGTTGTTTAATCATAATATGAGCAGAACAACTGAACGCTGATAAGTGCTGCTGAATTGCAGGCCCATTACTTTATTATGTTTTTTAATACATTAAAAAAACCCACCTTCATTTTAGGTGTAAAAGAACAGGTGCCACTGTCTTATATACAGAGCATTATCCACACAGAATCCAGGAAGCAGGGCACAGCAAATTATTTGCGTTTCTATCTTATTCACAGTGCAGGCCTTACTGAAATTAGCACAGAGCATGCAGCAATGCCAAATATTATGTATTAAAATATATATCCTGCTGGGAATATTTAAAACCTCTTTTGAAGGGTTGTTACAAATATGAAATCCATGATGGAGCCATCTAACTACATGGTTTTTCATCTTGTGCAGTTTTCTAGATACAGACTGTGCACATAATTTCTGCCTTAAAGTGAAAAATACCCACATAGCATGGTTTGATTTTTCCCCCGCCTTTGGCTACAGGGGAACAAATCTAGGTGAATTGTAGCTGTACTCAGTGCAATAATTCAGCGTTCTTGCAATATAATCCCCTAGTTGCTAAAATTGGCTTTAAAAGGTTGAGCGGCACGTCAGCTTTGTGAAGCACCTTTGGTGATAACATCTTACTTAGACTGGCCGCTGGCACTGAGCAGCATCAGTCTCCTACGTCATGCCTCAGCAAACCCATTCACAGCAGGAATCTCTGCTGTTAAACCAGAGTTTCACTCACTGTCTGTGAAAAACTGATTGATAAGGTATACTATACTGTTCCGTATGCAATACTAAATATACACAATTACTCTGAACCATTTACTGCATCCAAATAACTGAGAGTTCTTTATGAGAACCATTCTTTTGTTCTTATTGTGACTCAAAAGATGTGATTGCCTGGCAGCTTTCTGTTTTTACAGACCTGTGCTTTTGAAACACACATTTGAAATTGCACCATTTTTGTAACTGCATCTTACCTGAGAATGAACTTTAAAGACAGACTCTTAATTCCAGGGTGTTCCTCCCATTTGCTACTTGTCTTTTGTTCTGTAAGTACCCGAGACCATTTTCCATATAACTGGAAAGCATTTTGGAAGGAAAAAGATGAGACTTTCCTTAAATTTTGTAATTATGGGGTTTTTTTTACATAATGAGCTCTCAGAGTACAAAGCACAAAGGAGAGTCTAATATAGGTTTTACAGAATTATGTGGCTTTTACTTGAAGTTTATGATGAATCAGTTAGGTATACAGTATCAGTAACTGGAGATGTAGTGCATTCATTCAAGCCAAGCAAAATTTGACAGTTTTCAGCCTCCAATTATTCTCTTAAAAGTCTGGCAGCCATGCAATCTATTCTGCAATCATTTTGTGAACAGTGTGTTATACATATGGCAAAACATCTTAGTATTTTATCTCACATTTCCTAGACTTCAGATAACGTGGTCTTCCTCATACTCTCACCTGGTTATAGTGGAACATTTCTAATTTTATGCAAGTCTGGAGGGGATGCAAATCCCTGTGACTCAGATTCAGACTAAATGTGATACTAAAAGAAAGCTGCAGCAACTAAACAGCTCTCTATCTCCTTCCAGTGACTATAAAAGAAGTCGAGAGGATTAGCCCACAAATACATGCCTTCATTGCAGATGTCCACAGTTAGATAATAGGAATTCTACCTGACCAGAAAGGACAAACAGATGGCTAACTAATGCTAAGAAAACATTGGTGTGACTGATACCCAAATTATGCGGAATTAGTCAGGTGAGCATAATAAAAGAGAGACTGAAAAGTGGTAGAGGATGCAGGGAGGACTAGCATGAGGGCTTGAGAAAGTGATTTGCAGTGGAATGCATTACTATACGTGATATCAGTTCAAACTGTATGTTCCTATAGCCCATTCTGGCATCAAGTCCACAGTTGTCTCAAAGAACAGCTTCAGGAGTGCTGAGAAATACAGCTTTCTCTAACAGCTGCCCCAGGCTCCATCTCCATGCAGGTTTCTGTGCATCAGCAATCTGCCCAGATGTGTTCAGTGGCCCTTTAATCTGTCCAGTATCATAGCTAATGAAGAACCCATAGGCTTCAAATGCTCTTTCAGGCTATGCTGCGTTGCTTGACTGCAGCTTCATTAGCATTAAAGAGCATAGCAAAAGATTTTATGCCATTGAAGATTACACCAAGTTAACTGCCCATCTCTTCAAACTGCAGCAAAGTTCTGAAAGAACAGAATTGTGTCAGAGGGGTAACAGTAAGGATGAAATGCATAATTATACTCAGCTGAATACATTCTGTTGAATAATGAAATTGGCTTTTATTTAGATTGCAAACACTTATATCCGAGAGTATTTTTACACCAGGCTTAAACTATAGCCAAGGTTCTAAGCAAATAGGTTCTAAGAGAAATAATCGGTATGATCATCATTCAGAGTACTATTTTTTTCTTCCAAGACTTGTGGAGGACTTCAACAATATCAATTTCATATGCTTCACAACACCCTGCCAAGGTCAGCTCTACTGAGAAGCTATTACTCTGTGTTGCTCGTTGGGTCATTATCTACACCAGATGCAAACTATATAAGGATTGCAAAGCTCTACCTCAACAGAATAATCTTATTTAGCAGGTGCCCTGCACAGAGAATTACTGCTGCAGTGGCATAACATTGCTGAATGCTCAAAAAATATCACTGGCGTAAATTAGCTCTGTACCCTAATTGAAGAGCAGGAGGAAAACCTATCTCCTAATTCAGTGGCTTAGCTGCAAGATATTCATTTTTCCTTTACATTATATATTAACCTCAATACAAATACTTGCACTGCAAACATTTTCAAGCAGAAGAATAGTCCCAATGGAACAATTTGTGTTCATCAGGTTAAATATATGCACATAGTAAATCATAGGATGGGAACTACCATGTTGTACCTGCATTGGGAGGCACTGTACCATCAAGTTTTTTGAGCAGGGTTTCCTTTTGTAAACAGTGAAGGGTTTTGATTTATAACTTATTTGCATAGTAACACTAAAAGTATTTACTCAAAGCATGCCACTGAAATGTATGAAACCAAAGCTAGGGTGTATGTATTCCAAAGCTGAATAATGAAATAAAATGTTAATACTGGTGACTGTAGAACGTGCAAACACATTACAAATGCCCATCTGAGTATAACCAGTAGTAACAAGTAGGAATCTTGGAAATACAATGGACTGTAATTAAAATAAAAGCATTTGTTTGCCTAGGTTGCAGCCATAACTTTGAGCAGCAACTTCCAGTTTCAGCCAATTATTTCAAAAGACTCTGGCATATGTGCTGAGGTTTGTTGCTCTTAGTAGTTAGAGAAGCTTATGCTCCTCGGACTGAAAATTCATGATGTTCCAAAAACATTGCTTTGTGGGTTTTGACATATTTATTTACAGGCTTGCCTGGTAACCTTTATCTTTGGCTCAGCTTGTGAAATGGCAGGATGGGTATGAGCAAACTACTTCAATATTAAATTCAGAACTGATAAACTAATGATCACCATCTCCCCTTACCATCTATCTCTTTAAAATGTTGAGTGTGATCACTCATTCTGTTTTAGAACCATCTATATCATTTACAAGTTAACTATCAGTCACTTGATGCAATGACAGACCAAGATTTAAAAACAAAAAAAATAAACCAAACCAAAAACCAGAGGTTTTTTGATTACCTGAGGACTAGTTGTTAGTGACTTTAATCAGTCTTGGAAGGATTACAGCAGGCTCATAAAGCAGTTATAGGGAAAGGGGAAGAAAATTTTAATAAATATTAAAAGAAATGTAACAGCCTTTGGGCTAGATTGTCACAGGCCTTACACAGCATGAAGGGACCAAGGCATTTCCCATTTCTTGCTCTGACCACAATGAGCTTTATCTTTTTTATCTTGGATCATCTCCCTGACCTGGTTTACTGCTGTATTGACGCAAATAATGCAATAGTGAAGAGCAGCATGGGCAAAGAGAACAAAAAATGTTCCAGCTGACAGGAGGGGATGAGAGGGGAAGGAACTTTGTGAACCAGATTTACAGCTGAAGAAGATGGGTAGTAGAACTGCACCCTGTTAGCTATGTCTGGAGATACTGGTGGACTTTGGTTTCTGAACATCCTCCCCCAGCATTGAAGAGACCTAAAAACGTGGGAGGGAGTATGCAGATCATGTATGAGGAAGAAGAGTGTCACAATTTTACGTGTGTGTCTGCCAACTAGCTACTCATCCTACTCTAACCTTGGCAAATTAGTCTTGTCAATGTACCCTCACATCAGGTCTGGCTGTCCCCCTCCCTGTGCCCCTTTAGACCTCTGTTACATCCCTCTTCCCTTTCATTCCCTTCTCTGAGACCTAAATAGCCGGGTAAGGTGGAGAGGAGAGGTCCATGACAGGGGCAGCTAACTCCCAACCCAGTCTGCTTATGAGAAGGGGAGGAAAAAGAACCCCAAAAGAGAGGCGAGGCAAGGACTCACCGAGCGGGAGAAGGCAGCAAATCTGCAGCACCCTTTTCTGCTTTGCACTTTCCTGAGAAAAGCATTCCTGTAGGAGCCAAAGAGAAAGCTCTACTCGTGTCTTACAGGACCCTTGACTACAGCAGGAAGACACATGAATGAGAAAAGCCTCAGAGAGCCTGGCTTAGATTTTAAGGAACTTCCTTGCTCATTGGTGATAAAAGGTTTGACCTAAGCCCTTTTTTGACTCCTGCCTGACAACATGGCTTCACTGGGCTGTGTGGCATTCAAAGAGCAATTTCAGTGTGAAACGTTTAAAAAACCTGCTTACTGCTTTAGAGAGCAGGCAGGTAAGGATAGCCAAAAGGCATTTCCACTCTCTGGCTGAGAGTAAAAGTGGGCAGCCACCTGCTTACCCTTTGAAACCATTACTGCCTCTACCTGTAGTACAATGTGCCATTAGCCAAAATCTTTACAAACAGAAAATTTCAGGTTTAAGCTTATGTATGTAAGAACTCAGCTAGTGAAAGGCTTATTGCAGTCTATGTATTTTCCTATTTATAGATCCCCCAAAATAGTCTCTAATTATCACAGAATTAGACTCATTTTCTGCCAAACTGTCCCACTCTTATTCATGATGAATGGTGATTTATTCTTCTGAAATTATGACCAGCTTCATTAACACTTTTCCCTCTTTTCTAACCTATTATGTTGAGGTTACACTTGGCTTTCAAAGTGGGGAGCATTATGCTTCTAACACTATTTCTCTTTTTTTCTGTCATCGGTTTTACACTACAAAATTACATTTGATAAAATCCTAAACCTCTGATGATCCTGTGGAACAGTTACACAGTTTTGTCCTTGGTTAAATAAATGCAAAGTCTAGGATGTTGCAAGATAATCATTTATTGATGGAAAACAAACATTCTAACTACTCAGTGCCAACCCACTGATTAACTTCAAGGACTCAGACATGATTCAGAAACAGCGGTGTTCAACTGACAATACCTTTACTCCAGCATGGCCTTACATTTTCCATTTCTCTGAGGAAGCCACAGAATAGGTAAAACAGTGGCTCTGCTGTAATTTTCACTCTGCTTTTGCATGCCCCACTTCCACCTGGCCGTTAGGTATGGCAGTGAGAGGATCCAACAGAACTGGAAAACTCACCATGGGGGTGGATCCCTTTTCGGAAAGCCTCCTCAAATTCATGGAGACAGTGAAAGGGCTTCGATATGTTCCTTAGTAATCAGTAGGCTTTGTCTTCACCCTTCTGTGATACCTAGATCTGGAAATTCGATTATATTCTGCAAAGAAAAACGTATCATCTAACCTGTAAAGGGATGGGGAAGTGTTCTACTAGTCCCATCGTAAGTGGTACGAGCATCACGGCTGTACAGAACTGCACCAAAAAGTAATTAACACTTTGCTCATAACTGATTTTTCAATTCAGTAAATGAACTAAAAAACCTGAAAAGCTTCATTCCAAACCACTTTTTGTTTTTTTGAGGAAAAACAACCAAAACTATTTTGTTTCATTGACATTTTTGTATAAGAATCATTTCAGGTGTATGCATGGGGAAAAATAAGCAAATGAAATTATGCACACCATTCACAAAATTGTTGAAGGAAATGCTGTCTTTTGCAGTTAGCAATCATTTGAAGCTGAGCAAGCTTAATCAGAGAGGAAGAATTTTGAGTTTGTCACAGGCTGAGGAGATCTAAACACAATTCTTACTCCCTAAATGAATGTCCTAACCACTAAGCAACAGGGCAGAAAGAGATGGGACCCAGTCAGTCTCAGCTACTACATTTTTTCTGATTGTACAAAATACTGAGTTTGTCTTTGATATAGATCAAAAGAATGGTGGTAGTCTGGAAGATTAACCACCCAACAAGGAGATGAAACACCTGAGTATTCTAGGGAACGTTTAATTGTATTTACTAAATAAAACAACTCAAACAAAAGACAGTGAGAAACCATCTATTTCCTCTGATATTAACACCAGAATACTTGTGGCTTAGCTGTTGTTCCCTGGAGAGCAAGTGTGGGCAGGATTTAGGTCTTGCACTGAATCCTGAATTCCATTTTCTGCTGGACAAAAGGAAGACAACTTCTCCACCATTTTTGTATTTCTAGCCCAGAAAATATATTCCAACTACATAGCAAATACCACTTTGGATCACAGTATTAGGGTAACTAAACATCAAATCATAAATATTGCCATGAGCTTAGTTTTCACTGAAAAGAAAAAAGGCTCAGCTTTAATGATAAGAATGACAAAATTGCATGAGGGTTAAAATACCATTAAATAAAGGACTTGTAAAATAACAGTGACTAACTTACTGAGCTGGAAAGGTGTGGGAGTTTTTAATTATTATTAGCTGTAGCTTTCTGAGGTCATTTTGAGAACCTGTCTTAGTTGAAAAATGTTTAACTATTTTCATGCAGCTATCTAAAGCATATATCAAATTCAGCAATAATAATTTGAAGGTGCACCTACTATAAGGCATATTGTGGCCAGATTTTGATCTCCTATATCATTTGGCATGGAAATGGAAAATGCAATTTAATGAAAACAAATGTGTAATATTAAGTCTGAGGTCAATAAAGCTAATAGACAGTATATACGAAATGCCATAACTATGGAGAACATTGACGAGCAAACGGATTAAGAGTTATGTTATAAATAATCTTTATGCCACCATCTCATCTTATCAATCATGGAAAAGCAATTCTTAGGGGTACTAGGAAACCAGAGTACATTTAGCTTCTTTCTTTGATAACGCCAGTGATTTTCTGGATTGGAGAAATGTAGTAAACTAAAAGGAAGCTAGTTATTAATTTAATATAGGACCAGAACATCATTAGCAAAACTTGGAGGGGAAGGATTAGTGCAGAGACTGTAAAGCAGATCAAGACCTAACTGGGAGATAATGAGAGCCATCACAAACAGAGCACACTGGTTAAAAGGGGGTTCCTTTTGATGTTCCTTAAGGGTAGAGGGAGGCACTGAGTCTCTTTAACATTTCCTGTAAAGACACTGGCACAAAACACTGAGTTGACAAAGTTTCCTGAATATTCAGTGATGGATGTAAAATCAACACAGGAGCCAGAAGGATTATATTACAAGAAGTATAACTAATCTTGAAGATTAAAGTAATAGGAACAATGTTAAAGTTAGCGGTAAGAAGTACAAAATCATGTATTAAAAGGCTGTTTACCAGGACTTCAGGTGTCAGAAGCAGCCACTTTTCTGCTTTTACGTTATTCCCAAACTGGTAGGCATACTTTGGTAGGCACAATCAGAGCACACCTGTGTACTTCAGCAGCAGGCAGCACGACAGTCCAACTAGCAGCCTGCGCTCAGAAACCTGAGGTAGTATAGTAGGCACCCAGAGTCAGGCCCCACTTGCTGATACATGAGATTGGCACCCAAAGCCATTTGTAACCCAACTATTGGGATCTCTGGTTGAAGCTGTTTTGTATTCCATGAAATAGTTTCATGCTAACTGGAAGAAGAACAGGAACTCAAGTCCTCTCTTATCAGACAGATGCACCCTTGCTAATTTACAAGGTCACATCCACTCTTTCTACAATTCAGTGAATACTGAATGACTGAATAGTTAATGTAATATTTGATGACAATTCAACAACTTTACTGAGAATTACCTGCTACACATTTGTCATGGATTGCAGCATTTCTTTCATTGATGGCTGACAGGAGACTAAGCCAATAATTCATGGAGAGAAGTCCTTGAATATACCTTCTACATCCTACATTAATGCTGTCAGCACTGAGCTCTGATGAGTACAATGCTGCCAATCTTACTCAATTTCTGGGGAAAAGCTGAGCTGCAAGTGAAGCAGGTGTCTCCATTTATCACAGAGACGTCTAATTACTTCTGTGCTCATCTCTGCAGTACTTTGTATTGGGCAGGCTGGGCAGCATCCTGCTGAGTTTGGTAGCTCCTGGGAATTCCATTCTTTAGTGAATGTAGGCCGCAGAGCATACAGATGACCAAACTTTCAAAGGCATGCTGTATCCCAAACAGCCATGATACCAAAGGATGTACAGAGCACGTATGTCTTTCCTCCTCCTCTATTTTCTCTGGAAAAAGTTTCCAGAACATCAGTTACAGCAGCACTCCTCAACACACAAGCCAGTGAGCAGAATAGTTATGGGTCTTTCAGTATAACTCTTCAAAGGCCTCTTTTTGGTCTTGCTAATGCTCAGTTGGATTCAACTGTATTTCTTCTTTATCTCAATGCCATCTGCACGTGTTTTCCCTTTTCCCTCTTGCTCTTCTCTCAGTTGTGCACCAAAAAAAAAAAAAAAAAAAAGAAAGAAAAAAAAAAAAAAGTAGTTCTGTTTTGAAGTGCCAGGCCACTAGCCAAGACATCTGCAGAGCAGGTTAGCCCTGTTAGTTCTCTACCTGGCCTTTGGTCCTTACATCCCATTTCTCTACTGTTTTCCATCAGTACCTATCTTTCTTTATATAAAAATAGAAGCCTCAGTTCACAAAAGATATGGGTGAGCAAGTCCCTGAAACTGTGTGGTGTCCTACTGTTCACTACCAGTTCATACCCATGCCCAGGGGGGTGTCTAGACTCCAGTCTTTGCAGATCTCAGATCTGTTGAGTCTGAACACTGTGATTTAGGCTCTTGCAAATGGTTTCAGTCTTTTGACGTTCCTGAAGCTAGTTCCATACCTCACTTATTTACAGTACAGCACCATGGTATCTCTCCTACTCTAGTATCCCATGTGCCAGCTGCACTTACGTGGTCTGATTTGCAACCTACTGTAGAGTGTGGAGGAATGATCTTCTTGGCATATCTCCACATTCAAAGGAGTTGCTCCCAGCTGCAGCCTCCTCCTGTCACAGGACTGACACACACTCTCCTGTTTGAGAAAGAAAGTATCTGAGGTCTCTGATTTAGAAGGTCTAAGCATCACAGCTTTATTCTTGTCTTTGTCCTGGAAAGAACTATGCACAGACTCTAATTGCAGCCTGAGTTAACAGAATAAGAAATAAATCATGATGAATGACACATGCTGCCCAGCATCAATTTTGAAAAAAGCCCAGGTGGAAACATACAAACCTCACCTAACACTGTTTCTGTTTTCAAAGAGGCCTTTAAATTGCCAATTTGTCTTGAACAGAAAAAAGTTAACATTGCTTTCCAGACAGCTACCCAGAAGTGGCTGTAGGCACTGTGGCTGGATATGCTATTGGTCTGCATCCCAAATACCTAGTGTGGCTGGGAGGCAGGAGAGGAGAACAGGACAGTGTGAGTCAGAAATAGATGACACAGCTATGAATTTTCTCACCTTGGATTTAGGGTTGTCTTTGGGTAGTTTGTCCAAGCAAAAATTTCCTCTTGCTTCAAGAGGAGTTTTCCCTAAAGAAGAAGAGCCAGAGTAGAACACACTGGTTCAGGAGTATTCCAGAGGGAAAGGATGTCTTCCCTCATCGTTTCCTCAGAATCAATCCATTTCAATTTTGCACATGTTGGTGATCACGCATTTTGGCAGACATCTCCAGCAAAAAAGGCTTATCTGACGTCTCTGGAACAATCAAGTAAATACTGATAAAAACTGTATGTTTTTCTGCATATGATCATAAGGATTACTCAAGTTGCCCAGCAAAGTACTGTCTGCATTGACCTGGCCTCATGCCTTTGTCACCATTAAAGAGCAATGAGCTATACCTTTTACCACGCTATACCACGGCAGCTTCTCAGTCCACACTATCTGCTCTGCAAAAACACTGCAAGAAAACACAGAGAAGAAATCAAGCTGGACATCAAGAACTTTTCACTTAGAGTCTTATTTGTTAATTTTAATAAGCATGAGATTTATGCTGATTACTCTTATCTTATTCATTAATATAATTTTATTTTATTCCACTATCTTTAATAAAGACAGATTTATCTCCATTAGTTCTTGGATTGGCTACACTACAATCATGGATGTGAAATAACTGCAAATGAATCTCAGCTCACGTCTTCCGTATCAGTTGAACTCACGTGCTAAAAGTTTGAGCACTATCTTATAGATACCATTTCTGTAATACTGTCCTAGTTTCAGCTGGGATAGAGTTAACTGTCTTCCTAGTAGCTGGTACAGTGCTATGTTTTGAGTTCAGTATGTGAAGAATGTTGATAACACTGATGTTTTCAGTTGCTGCTAGTAGTGTTTAGACTAATGTCAAGGATTTTTCAGCTTCTCATGCCCAGCCAGCATGAAGTTGGCACAGGACACAGCCAGGGCACCTGACCCAAACTGGCTAACGGGGTATTCCATACCATGGGATGTCATGTCTAGTATAGGAACTGGGAAGTGGGGGCGGGGAATCGCCGCTCAGGGACTAGCTGGGTGCCGGTCGGCGGGTAGTGAGCAATTGCACTGCGCATCATTTGTACATTCCAATCCTTTCATTATTGCTGTTGTCATTTTATTAGTGTTATCATTATCATTATTCGTTTCTTCTTTTCTGTTCTATTAAACTGTTCTTATCTCAACCCGTGGGTTTTGCTTCTTTTTCCCGATTTTCTCCCCCATCCCACTGGGTGGGGGGGGAGTGAGTGAGCGGCTGCGTGGTGCTTAGCTGCTGGCTGGGGTTAAACCACGACAAATACCTTTTCTATATGCTGTGTGTTCACACAGGTTATTGATGGGGGCTGCTGTTTATAGCTTCCATATTTCTTTACTGTCTTCAATAAGTTGGCAATATTTGCCAAAATGTGACAAGTACAAGACCTACGTGTAAAAGTAGAGCTGTTCAAATTTCTGTTTGGACATAATGTATCCAAGAACATGGGATGTTACATGAAAGGTATAACTTCTGGTAATCAGTCAGGACAACAAAACCTTTTTTATGTTCAGATTAATTATGAGAAAGTCATCATGGTAATATGTGCAATTTGTTACACTGAGATAGGAAGTATACTGCAGGAAAATAAAGATTAGTCCTGTAACTGAGAAACTGTTTTCATACTCAGTTTGGATTAATCTTTTCTCTGTAACAGATGTGCTGTGTGACTGGGCACGTGAGCACAGTGATATGTCCAGTCACCTGCCGTCACGCCTCCTTAGATTTTGAACTCTCATATACAGAACATCTCTTACTATGCATACGTGCTGCCTGTGACATTATACGGTCCTTTCTGTTCAGTGGATTATTCATCTTGCTGTTTTTATACCTGTTAAAGTAAACAGTATACAGTAACTCAGAATAACCTGTGTTAAAAATATTATTTTAGAAGGTTCTTGCAATCAGTTTCACAACAGAAAAATTCAAAAGATGGCAACATTTCCCTCCTTTAGAATGAGAACACCACCAAAGGGAGGAGCTGGATTCCAACAGCGATTTTTTTTTTATCCTAGAAAACTAGTGAGCAGTGCCCAGAGAATTTCAGTATTTTCAGGATAGACACGTTTTAAATACATTCCAATATTGTGAGAAAGACCAAACACCAGATGAGAAAAGGGAGTTGTAGATGTTCAGGGTCCGTCTGGATTTGATGCAACAGACCTCCACAATCTTCCCACACTTCAAAGCATAACAGGCATCATCTTGCTTCAGGGATTATTCTCTCTGGAGTAGATTCTATCTCTTTTACAGAGTAACACTTCATTCCTGGAATGAAGCATGGACAAAGTGGAGGCAGATACACAACACAATTATCCTTACCATGTTTGCTTTGCCTCCATATTTCTCTTGTTCTTTCAGGATACTCTTACCATCTTTCCTGACATTGGTCTTCTCTCTTCTCATTCATCCACATCCATGAGGATGGGAATCAGGTTCTTTTAAATGGGTGAAGCTCCTGTGAAGATAAAACTGGAAGGAGTCCTCATTTCATGATAAGTAAAGCGAGGGAAATCCACATGTAAAGTCATGAAACAGTAAGTAGTGAAACCTGAGCAGACCAGTGTGCTTTGAATTTTGCAGTTTCAGGAAGGTGCAAAAGTGAAGAAAAATTATATATTCCACAGAGCACTCAAGATGCACTTTCAAGCTCTGCAGGAGAACAAGAAAGCATTATGTTCTTTGGAGCAAGGCTGAGCCCAATGTCTCAAACCAAACAGCTAGTTATTCTAGCAATGAATTCTTAAATACATGATAATATTTTTATCTCTGCCTCAGCTTTAAAGTAGAATTTAGAAATCTTGAGAATTCATCTCTCCCAAACCACACAGTCTCATCCAGCTAAACAGATTTCAGCGAACTGCAGTTGAAAGAAGAGTATCTATAAGTTATTAGTGTCAGGACATCCTCAGTGCTTTATGGCTTCTCAGCATTATAAATTAGCTTCTCAGCACTATAGATAAAGTCTAAATGGCTAATATACAATGAATAAAAACAATAAAAAGAATGTTAACCTGGATGTAACTCCAGAGAAGCTAATGAGCAGGCACTGGAGTTGAACTGAAATGACAATGTACAATTTTCTATGCACACCTGCAATTCACCTCATGCCAATGGCATATTTCTGATCAGATAGAGATATAAGCCCTTTCTGCTTTCATTTGTGGTTTATGTCCCTCAAGAGTCCTGTTACAGTCAATGAGTAAAAGTTATGGTATGGGACATTATTATTAACTTTGAAATACTGAAGGGGAAAAAATAATGTTATTTATGCCAGTTTAGTGAACCAAACAAGCCTACCTCCTACCCTTGCAGATGTGGGGGCTGAAATGCCAGCACTGTGCTTTCATTTCCAGTCCCTCTAGCATTAAACTTGCTGTGCTCTCAGAGAAAAGCATACCCAAGAAAGAACAAAAATGATGTGTTTATGAAAGAAAGAGCAATATGTTCTCACTTCTTTCTGTAAAGATCAGCTTTGAAGTGAACACAAACTGACTGACTCCAAGTGATGCCATCATTTTGTATAGTATTTAAAGTCCTACGGAGGCATAACAGTTCTAGCACTCAACAGCCTTTTGCATGGGATAGACATATTTGAAGAGTCACATTTTGTAAAAAGTAATACAGAATTTCTCAAATCCTGCTTTGCTTTCAACATCCTGGGGTGACAGCCTCCCTGGGTCTGAAATAGTCTGTATGTCTCCCTGGGGACTCAGAGCCGAAAGACAGTCAGCAGGGAACCTGGCAGCATCCCTGTGCTCTCCAGGAACATGTGAGCATCACCAAAACTAGTCTGTGAAGCACTTGGATTCCACCCAGTCACCATTTTCTGATGGAAAACCATTCAGATGGAAATATTTTAACCAGCTCTACTAGATATACAACAGTTTTGATATAGCAGCCCTTTAACCCTAGGTTTCTTTTCAAGCTTGGGACCAAGGTGCCAGCACCAGTGAAACTGTGTAGCTTTGTCAGAATCTGCAGAAAGCTAAGAGGTTGCTTGCAGAAATACTGGTTCTTCAATTTGCTTAGCCTGACTGCGTTGAGTGACAATATGCAAAAATCCAACCAGTCCTACTGCTGACATTAATCTATTCCTGTCACTTTGGTCATTCTGTGACTCAAAAGCAGAAAGTCAGGTCTGAGAGGAGGAATTAACACTGTTATCGAAAAAACTGATGTGATTCATACAGGGCCTGATGCTGGAAGAGGTTAAACACCCTGGGTAGCTGCTGACCTCCAATGGAGCCAGGAGATTTATAGGTTCATTATTCTACAGAGTTTCTCTTGCTATAAGCATTAAAATGTAACCCTTTTAATCTCTGGCCAGGATACCATAGTAAAAAGGAAGACAGACAGGAGAATTGTTTAAATTGGAGTGTTGTGTTCTGCTGAAAATAAAAGGATTCTGCCTTTAAAAAACTTGTCAAGTTATTATCCCCTTCCCCTCTGCTAACATATGTCCTGAGCTTTCTGTTTTAGCCTGGCAATATTTTAACAAGCTGATAACAGCAAAAGGAGAGGAAAAAAAGAAAGAAAGAAAAAAAAAGTAGAACAAAAAGACTTTCAAAACTGTCCTTTTAAGCACTGAAACAAGCTGCCTGGTGAATCCACCAGATACAGTGTCAAGGGGGTTTCATGTTCATTTGCTGTATTTTTTACACATTAGCTACAGAACATTGGACCAGATCCTGGGTTTAGCTGTACTGTATTGCTTTGTACAGTGTGGGAGTTGTTCATCTGCAACTACATCTAATAATGCAGACTCTGTCCCATGACAGCGGTTTTAGATACCTAGTGATAAGCACCTTTGAGAGAAAAAAAAAAGAAAAAAAAAGAAAAAAGCCTTTTTTACCTTTCATGAAATCTGCTTTGGTTTAATTAATCTTGTGCCTTTGGGGATATTTTTTCATGTTGCAGAATAAGGCTCACATAGCTTATCAAAATGCTGAAGTCTATACATTACAGAGGGTAATAAAGTTGTCTTTTTAAGAAATTCTAGCCTCATAAACTTGAGTTACTCTTGCTGAGTGGGGCACTGAGCAATAAAAGCATAGGAAGAGGAAGAAAACATTTTGCTGGCCTCTGCAAAATACCTCCTTCTTAAGTGTCCGATGCACAACTATAAGCATGGCTAGGGGAGGAAGCTGCTAAAACTGGGCACTGCTGAAAGAGTAGGCTCTCCACCACCCATCTCATGAAGGCATCAGTCTCCCCAGAGCAAGGCAGCCAGGGTCCGAGCAGATTGCTCCTTCGTAATGAATGCCAAGCTCAATCACTTTACATTGGCTAATAGAGACGCAAAAACACATGTCCTTCTGCTGGGACCCATGGCATGCTGGTCTCAGTTCTCTCAATCTCTGATGCACTTTCTGGACTATTGTCCTAGAAACCAGCAGAAAACAGATACCTAGTTATATAGAGTGTTTCTCAGTTCTGTCTGTACTGCAGTTAATATGTTTTCTGAGAAGGCAATAATATTTGCTTCTGTGCAGGCAAAACTGTCTGGTGGATATGTCTAACTTGAAGCATCTGTCTACTCAGTATGAATGAGAAATATAAGGGGAAAAACTATGGCTTGAGAAAAAAACATTTAACATTTGTAACATGATATCTTTGAAATGTTTGAGTTCATGACAATTTGAGAGTATAACGTGAGCTGCTGCATTCAAAGCTGTTGTTACCTGACTTGTCAGATTATTTATATTGAATTACTGTTTGTCACATTATTGATGTATAGTTTTGGCACCGATGCTCTTAAAAATGAGAACCAGCTGGGACAAAAACAGACAGCAAAGGATGATATACTCTATGATTATGCTAAATAAGCATCATCAAAGAAATGAATAGGAAATTCCCTCAGAATATTCTCTCAGATCTGTATAAACCGTTCTCTAATCATAGAGAACTGGTGACCTGGAGAAATATTTTGGGGAGATATAATCACATGTAGCTTCTATCCTATGCATAAATATGGACGTATTGCTGAAATGCATTGCTATACCTGTCCAGGCTGTGTTGCCTTCTGGTGTAACTTTTTGTTACATGTTTATATAGTGCACAACACAATCAGGCTTTGATTCATTACAGAGGGTCCTACAGAACGTAAGGATGAGAATCCTGGACATCACCGCACTACTGCTTGTTAACAGGAATTCATGGATAATTATTTGGTCATCAATGTTATTAAACATTGAAGTATGCAGAAAATTATGATTTAGAAAATCCTAGTACTGAATTAACATTATTCCCAACCTCTAATCCTCCTACCTGTACTACGGTTTATGGTCTGGGCTCAGCATCCTGACCTAAAAACCTGACCAAGACACCCTGCTTACATGCACAGTTGCACCTTGTGCCCTGTGGAGTCAACAGTGAGAGAGGCCTCACACCTCCAGAGATCCCATCTCAGATCTGAATCACTCCCTGAAGTGACCTTTCTGTCCATCAACTTAGGGAAGTGAGTTTCCCAACAGAGACACCTCAGTTAAGTGACCAAAGTTAAACATAATTATTCAAGGCCTTTGTTATGTTTCTGGAACATCATGGAATTTAGGGCATCTCACAGCTGACACATAAGCACCTCAAGCATGGTATGTCTTAAAGGACCTGGGTTAAAAGACTAATGCGGTCATTTACACTGGCAAATCAGCTTGATGAGCTATAGGTAGTTTATCCAGACTTTCACAAATGTGGATGCTGGGATTCCAATATTTCTCAGGTGTTACTATTCCTATATATTAATGTAGGGCATAGAGCACCAGGGCATGAATTATCACAACTGTCATTAACAAACACTGCCATCTGTTGTCACTGCATGGGCAGGCTCATCCTGCCCTTGCCACCTCACCTCCTTCTTTCACTTCTGGTACCAGAAAGTCACAGTGTGTGACTTTCTTCCTCCAAGCATGAGACAAGCACTGCTCAACTCCAAAACATACTTGCTGCTGCTGAGGCGACACCAGCCACAGCTATAACACCTTTGACTGCTCCCTCAAGCCAAGTGTTAAAGGTTGGAGCAAACAATCCTCCAACATAAGGCTTTTACAAGAATCTCCAAAATTATTGTTCTGAATTTCACAAAGTGCTCTGAAGACCAGGAAAAAACCAACAGATCCTCTAGTCTTACTCCTGTTTACGCATCAAAGGATTGCACTAGCCTCTGTTGCCTGCCTTGACTCCTGGCCATTTCTTCCATGGCTTTGCAGGTTGCAGACCTGCATTCTCTGAGTACCGCCTGCATTACCTGCTCCCAGAGACATGGTTCTGCTACAGTGAGATCCTGAATGCTGAAATGCTGGATCTAAGCCCTGCAGGTTCTGGTTCAGACAACCCTTTTCAATGATGATTCCTTACCAGAACCTACGGTTTAAAATCTTCTGGTTAACTAACCCTGTGTATTGCATACTTTTAAAACTCATTTTTGTATGAGACAGCCAAGCATCTCACCAAAATAACATCTATTACATCATTGCAGTTACCTTCATCTACCCAGTTTGCAATTTCCTTAAAGAATCTCCTATGAGATGAGATCTATTCTCCATACTACTTTTCCAGTAAACATTAATTATATCCCTCTCCCTACCCCTCCTATGTCCTTGAGAAACAAGAATGTGTCCTCGGTTCTCTCACGAGGGTTTACTGAACGTTCTGCTTTTTCTGGATCGCTCTTAAGAGTTTCACCATCTCAACATACTAAGAGAACAGCACCACTACTACCATTTGTTTTGTTCTAAAATCAGCTTATACTGGTTGTCCTAACCTGCCATGTATAAGGGAGTTTGTGTTGTCTTGAGTTTCCTTCTGAATTTTTATCAGTTGTAACTTCTAGTGTCTATTCTAGATCCACTTTCTATTTGCAACATATCAGTTGCTTATTTCTGCTGATTTTGTTTCTCACTGATCCAGATCTAAGCTTATACTTTTAAATGTTCCTTTAATGACTGTGAAGTTAGAAGTTTTTGTTCCTATGGTAATCTGGTCTTAAAAAATCCCGTTTTTTTTCCTGATAGCTTTTTTCTTTCTTCTTAATCAATTACACTTAGTTTCACTCATCGTTTTCCCTGAATTTGGCCATTTGAAGCAGCATATACTCCCACATGGGTCTGTCCTCTATTTGCCCATACTGAATACTATCAGATATACTACAAAGCATTAACTTTCTAGTCCTTCATTTTTGTTTGCTGTAATGAAGCTTGAAGCCAAGTAAAGTACAGGAGGGTAGACACCTTTCTACCAGAAAATTTTCTTTTTATCAATTTTTAGAACTCTAATGATATTTTGCAACAGTGCCTGTCACCGTCTATCTACACCTTCTGACTGGGGTCCTTTGGGGTACCGTTTTTTCCTTCCATACATAACCAAAGTAAGTGCACATATAAGCATTCAGCCAATCCTCTGGTGCAGATATACAGTCTATTACAGAGCCCTTCCTCCTGTACTTCCTCCTGAGCATTTGAAATAGTACATTGATTCATATGCATTCAAGATGTTTTAGTTCTGAGTTATCAATGTTATCTTTAATATAGAATTTAATTTTCTCACCCTCTATTTCCTAAACAGGTTACAAATAGAGATTTTAACATTCTAGTCATACAGATCCTCCCACCAGGTTTCAGTAACACCAGTTAAATCAAATTTCTTCTCATCAGTGAGAATTACCAGTTTCCCTAGCTCATGAATCAGTCTTGTAGCATGGGTAAATGATTTAGTGAAAAATGTCTTGCCTTCACATTCCTTGCCACATCAGACCACTTTGTTTATGACACACTGAGTTTAAACAGGTACTGCCTTTGCTGCCTTTATACCCCTTGTTCATGTTGCTACTTCTCCTCCTACTTATTCAAGCTGGTCTCCAGCTGAGAAAATTAGCTCCCTATCAATAAGATACAGCCTGTTCTGGACAGTGGCACCAATTCCCACTAAACTGTGACAAAGTTCAGTGCTCCACAAAACTGAAACCTTCTGCTTCCACCAGTCAGCTGTCCAACCACTCATCTCCAAGATGTTCTCTCTTCTGTTTTTCATAAAACCAGAAAGATCACTTGAACTTTTCTCTTCTTTGCTTGTCTTCTGTACCTCGCACACCTTTATTATTTGTACTGTTCTGTGTAATGTTTTCTGTTCCCATGTGTATTTTCAGCAAAGTAAGACTTGCCTGACTGATCATCCCATCCAACATTACTGTTACATTTCTATATTTTGCACATTTATTGGACATTTATTGTCCCTCCTGCCTTTATGAATATTTTTTGTATTTATTTTTATTTAGACTATGGGCAGCACTTCTTTCCATTTAAGACATCTTAAGAAGGTCTTCATTCCTGTTAATTTCCTAGAGTATGGGTGTTTGTTGGAGAAGTCCCTCTAAACTTGTCCTCTGTTTCTCAGTGGGTGACTCAATAGGTATCTGGTATTGAGACAGTACCATTAGTTGGATAAAGCATCTCTTAGTTACAGATCACTAGTCCGCTGACTCAATTTACAACCTAACCAGTTCCCTTGCCACTGACCCTTTTTCTGTGGAGTCTGTGGCAATGAATTCCAAATCTAGCTGCCAGAAAAGCAGTTCTTTAATTCTGCACTATGCTGAACTTGGCATTTCCAGATCACACATCTTATCTTCCAGCATAGCCATCAATTTGCACTTCATGAATCATAAATCTCTCCAGCCTTTCAACAGAATGGTATAACACTGCAAAGACTAGTCACAGTAAGGGTTTCTTTATCACTCATATTAAGCACACAGCTCCCCAGCACACTTTCCCTTCCAGCATGGGCTCTGCATAATGTAAATATTAATAATGAACATTTGTGAGAAATCATATGTGTATAGATCCAGACCCTCATTGATCCAGACTCTCATAGCAGTATCAGGCAGAGCTGCTTTCACAATAACGTTTTAAAGCACTGCTTCAAAACATTTCAGTCAATGGACCTTCTCGAACTTTGTCATGCCTTGCAGACCACTGTGAAACTAAACAACTCTAAATGTTGTTTAGAGTTGTTAGTAAGGCCACCCAGACAACCTCCACTCAGAGCAGAGCCTTTACATCTACTGCTGCTTTGTGCAATTCCGGCGGGCCACTGACCATGTCTTGTGGACCAGAGACACTTTACAGAAACAGCCTTAAAGAGCTACAGCTCATACTATTAGCACTTGTGAGACACTGGGTCCTGAGGAAATGAATAGATTGTGATCTCTCAACTAGAGTCTGGAAAACTCTGCTTTACCTGAAAAGGAGATTTTATTTGACAATTTTGTTTAAAAAATCCTTTTCACATAGCAATACATTAGTATATAAGCTAGAATAAAATTAAACTGTAAAAAAGGTGAACACGAGCTAAAAACCCAAAAGCTTAGTGTAGAATTCCTGTACATTACAGCTCTGACATGACTTCACTATCTTACTGTCCATGCTTATTTAAGGAGGAAAATGACCAAAATAATTAAAGTTAGTAATGGTCCTGTTGTGAAGCAGGGATCAGCTTGGATATAGAAATCACATACTACCAATTGCAATAGAGACTTTATCTACATTCCAAGATTTACCAGTTTAATGAAAAACTTAGGCCAAAATCACCCTGGTTGTATTGCCAGGTTTCACTAAATGCGTTTAAGAAACACATCCTTAGAGAAACCTGTATAACGGAGCAGAGATAAGGCTAGAAGTAAGTGCTATCATTAGAGATAACCCAGCAGAGAGTCAGAACTACTTCTAGGTGTAACAAGAAGCCCTGGTATTAACTCTTCAAGATTCTTCTGCTTTTTTGAAAACAGTAACAGAACATGCTGCACTTGTCTTCCATCTAGCATCATGAATCTTACAGCAAGCCTTGTAACTTGCAGGTTTTTAAACTCCACGTTTCACTTCACCTCTGGACATATACTATTATTTTATTACTTAATTCATTCACCCATTACTTCTTCAAACTAAAATCAATTGTGCCACTTTAAAGCTGTTTGTTATAGGAGGTGCTTTAGTGTCAGGCTGCTGAAGGAAACAGTACAACCCTTGGTTTAGTGACAAAAACATGAAAAACCACTGTTAAACGACTAACCTGTGTAAGTTCATGCACTAGCTGGTCTTTGCAGGTCACAGAATTTCTTTATGATAAATGCAGGATTTCAGCTATCTGCATATCTGTCTATGCTACAAAAAGTTACAAAAATACCACATAACAAAACACAGCACACACAGAAACACACTCTGAATTTCACAAACGGAACTGTATTGGAGAACTACCTACCTCTTCAAACCGTTTCTTTTAAATTTCTAGAGTTTCTGAATTTCTCCCATCAAACCAAAATGAAATGAGTAATGAAAGCATTTTCAGGAATCAAAGATGGCCAATGGGAAGCTGGGCAAGACCTGAGACAAGTTTTTAGCAAGTGCTGGAGGAGGCTTCTGAAAAGGAATGAAAGCAATATGTGATGTTTTCCCAGAAAGGCCTGGCTGATAGCCTGCAGACAAAAGCAATGTCTTTGCTGTTGAGGCAGCATTAAAAAGTGTCCTGACAGATTGGCAAACTCAGCTGCAGCACCAGTCTGGGATGGAAGAAAGGGCCAAGAATAAGAACTGTCTCTTCAGGAGCAAAAGTTACCAGGAGCACTGCAAAGCTGTGCTGGAGGATTTCAAAAGCACCCAAATCAAATTCAAGGTCTTGAATCTTTTCTTTGAAGTGCCTTTTGGTCTGGGCCCAGGTTATCTAAAATATAGATTGGAAAGACCCAAGAGTACCTTCTACAAGGGCAGGGTTTCCTCTCTCAGGAAAACATTGTTGTCTCAGGGGCTGGTCCAGTCTGTGGGGTAAACTCCCCCATGAACTGGAAACTTAGAACACCACTGACATCCCCACCTTCTTCTCTAAGGTCAAGGCAGATTTCCATCTATTTTTACACACTTGTAAAAATCTACCCCAACAAAAATCCTATCAAAACAAGGCACTTTATTGAGCACATTACAAGCCCTACAGAGAGGACCAGAGGACAAATATATGACAGATGGCAGTTACAATGCTTAATGCACTGGTGACTGGTACTCAAAATCTGTGGTGATAAAGGTTATAGGGGAGTCGATATAAAGGAAAACAGGTAGAATAGAGGATGTTGGGGTTATACAATAAGGCAGTGACAATGGGAAGGATGGCTGCAGTGTGAGTTCAGTGTATGGAAAAGTACATGCAAAGGATTCAGTTACCTCCGCCGCAAAATCACACACTGTTGTTAAAAAGCTTTCAGTGATCTCAATCTTAATATGTATGTGTTTAACACGTTTTAACTGAGAGGGTGACATGCTAGTTTAAAAGCTTCCAAAGAGGTCTCTGCCCCTTAAAGAAGTCTCTTTTCCTCCATTCAGTTCTGTATGCCTGTGATGTTGTCCATCTGACAGGCATGTGTTATTAAAGGGCAGCTGGTAACCTGTTAAATTTGATGAATGTACAGAATGAGGTAAGTGCATGCTCAGTTGCTAAGTACTCTGATACAGATAGTTTTACTTAGATAAATATATTTAAAACACTTGAGCACTGCTTGCAGTTTAAAACCAGGGGGAAGAAAAGGAAAGGGGCAAAGAGAAATATCTTTATGCTAATCTGCATTTCATCTTATTTTCTATTCTGCAGTGAAAGACTGTCTCTCCCTCGTGCTTGATTTGGAGATGGAGGCAAGGTTAGAACGTGAAGGAGGAAAGGTCAAGAGGTTCAGTAATATAGTGCAGGGTAACTGAAGCCATGTTATTAGTTACTTCAACCTTTTTTTGAAAGAAAAATACCTTCCCTCATTTCTGAGTGTTCTTTTTTTTTGTAATAAATCACTGGACATTTCTAACCCCCCACTGTGCCCAGAGAGTCAACTTGTATAGATCAGGTTTATCCTAATCCTTGAACATTGTACTCTCTCCCTGCATAAATCATGACCTCTTTCCAAATTTAGTAACTCCAGTTGCACCTTCTATAGTCAAAGATCAAAGTCCATAAAGCAGGTATGGGATTTAAGGCTATGGAAATCTATTGGTTATTAACAAAACACTGCATTGAATTAAATGTGTTTGCTGCTATAATCCTGACCCCTCAGTTATATGCTGATCAACTCTCGGTAGAGTTTTCAGTTCAGATGGCAGCATTTGCTCCTCATGAAATCACTCCGGCCTTGTACCACCAAAATCTTATGTAAATTCCCCATCTCTCAACCATTCACTTGATGCATGTGTCCAAGATCAGCTGTGCACCTCAGCACCTGAACCCAAACCCCAAACTGCAGTACAGCCCCTGAATCCGTGCTGCACACAGGCAGTAGGAGCCACAGAACCGCCTTCTCCATCTGTGTCAGCTTAGGGACACAGGAATGGAAGAACCAGAGAGGATAAAATTTGGACATTTTTTGGTGATTATATATTACACATTAAAATATCATGTTTTAAGTCATGAAGAAATGACAAAAGAAATACATTTCTTGTGGACCTGATTCAAAGGTCACTGAAGTCAACGGCAAGACCTCGTTGATTTTAGCAGGCTTCAGATTAGGCTATTGGTATTATTCAGTCCATTATCCTGTGTCCTCACTGTGGATTTATGTGATATTGCTATGATTTCCACTACATATTGCTTTGAACCTCTTACCGCACTGTTATAAAACAAATGTTCCTTTTGTACAAGAGTATATTTGGAAAAGAAACTTGAAAGCAATTTCAATTCCTCCTGTCCATTTTTTCTGACTGATCCAGCTTTACTGCAAAAAATTTAAAAGTTCCTGATCCTTTTGCTAATACACGATTTATAATGAAGACACTGACACATGACTGTATCACAAAAACTAGATGTTTTAGAGGAAAAGTCTATTAAGAAATACTAAAAGAAAACCAATTTGATAGCCCACAGCAAAAATAACTTGGTTATTGGTTCCTCCAACCTCATTGTTTTCTATTTTGATCTGAATTCAGCACTGCAGGTAAATTAATATAAGAGCATTACTCAGGGGACCAGTATAATTAATACATTCATGTGTGACTTGCATGAAATGAGTTGGAATGTTGTCCTATGAAATATGTACACAGTCTAACCTGAAGAGGCTCAGACTGGTAAAAAAAAATAAATTGTTCCAATAGACGTGTTTTGTAAAATTATAACTGTTTTTTTAGCTTAAACTGCTTTCTTGAAGCAAATATATTAACCTTTTCATTCAAAATAAGCCACACTGTGGCACCATCACAGTTTCAAAATATTTGCAGACACTTTTAAAATTTGAAGACCCATTGACTAATAAGAAGAAAATGGGCAGAAAAGAGAAAAGATAAGAAAAATGAGATCAGTAATGAAGGATTTCCAAGAAAGAGAAATCTAGACTAACAGAACAAACAAATAAACAAAAAAGATGTCTAGACACTTTGTAAACCACAGTTCATAAAGCTTAAAACTTCTCGTGCGAGAAGAATCAAGGGAACTTCCAGTTTAATAAAATTTGAGGAAAAGTGTTTATGTGGTCAAAATAACCCATGTGGACATTTTCAGAATGAAGTTTCTGTTCCTCATTTAAGATAAAATCTGGTTTGGAATTGCGTTTTGCCTATATAAAAAAAAAGGCAGGGGAGATTGCATGAGATCAAATCAGTTTTCAAATCCCTAGGGTCAGTTCTCGCTGGCACTAATTAACTGTTTGTGACAATTAGGGATTCACAATCCCTTTGTTTAGGTGAAAGGGTGAAAACTTGTAACTTCACACTCTTTTGAAAGGAGAAACCTTTTTTTCTCCTGCCTTACTTCCAAGCAGGGGGATCCGAGGAAGGACTATGTGAACTGTTTGGGTTTCATCCCCCAGTGGGGAGTTATTTGTTACCGTCATTGCTCAGAAAAGCCGCTCCTTTTACTCCCTTAGCTCCCGAACCTGAGTGTTTAGGACACCTCCTACCTACTTCTGGAGAAAGAGCTTCTGTACTGACACTCATGCAGCCTCTTAACCTTCCTTTCCTCCAGAGACTTGCCTCTACATTA
The DNA here is from genome assembly GCF_900496995.4 of Aquila chrysaetos chrysaetos. Taxonomy (NCBI): domain Eukaryota; kingdom Metazoa; phylum Chordata; class Aves; order Accipitriformes; family Accipitridae; genus Aquila; species Aquila chrysaetos. The sequence continues at coordinate 28,116,235 of NC_044005.1, forward strand.
CAGTTACACCTGTCCTGGTCATATGCTACATCTCTCCATGGAGCAGAGAGGAAGCGAGAGAAGCTTAGTTATGAACCTGAGTCTGGGCTAAGCACATGAGGAATCCCAGTTTCAATACAGAGACGGGGAGACCATAGGTGGGAAGGGGCAGTAATGGGGACTTACAGTAGCATCATCTTCCAGTAGCACTCAGGGCTTCTTAAAACATAGTGCAGTCACACTTTTAAATGTAACCTTCAAGACCCAGTAGAAGAGGGCATTCCAGGAAAGACACAGCATTCTGAAAAACGGTTCTAAAGGAGGGGAAGAGATTAGCTGAAGGCAGGCAAAGGCAGGGACATGAGCAATCACAGATGACTCACTGCGATGCAATGAACTCATGCTCATTTCAAATGGATATGTCACACTGCTCCGGAATATTGTAAAGTATTGCCTTAAATAAGCAATTAAAATGGAAAATAAAGACTACTTAAATGATAGATGAAATTTTTTTTTTGAAAGCTCATAACTTGTTATTAAAGTTTAAAGTTATAATTCTTAAAATGTGTCATAAATTGTTTTTTAAGTGTTAGAATTTGATTTTTTTTAATGAATAAATATAATGACAAAGTTGGTACCAAATATAATTATGCTGCTAGACAGAGAGAACTGAGGAATGTTCTACTGTTCTGTGGTAAAGATTGTTTACTTTCAACAACTGATTAATGATTTAAAAGCATTTACTAGTCAACATAACATAAGAGCACATGAAGTTTTTCCAAGTCTCTGTTGTCTCAACTGATGAAGACCATGACTTCTCATGAACAAAGCACTAGCTTCAGCTGCAAATGTGTATGTGATATTTGGTGAATTTAATGAACCGACGGATTGTCTTGAACATTTTTGTTAAAAACTTTATATGTCACCATGCTGATAATTAAGCCCAGATTCAGAAGGGAAATGTTGGATCCTTGTTTTATATTTTGCCACCCAACAAAGTTGAAAAATAAATAATCAGAATGGGCTATTTTGCAAAATTGTGCAAAACATTAGTGTGCCGCATTATCTGGGGATTTGTTTGTTCCATGACATTTAACTTCTTCCTACTTTTTTCAGGCCAAATGCTATTCTCAGGGATGGATGTGTCAAAAGAAATGACAGTGAAAACATATGCAACACCTTATGCATACCTTTGTTGGCCTGGTAATCATAAAGTGGAAAAGAAATGCTGTGTACTTAACAGCACACTCTTAATGCATGACATTATGTTATACACAATATGTACCAGAAAATAGCTTTTCCATTATGAACTGGCTGTGCTACAGAAGACAATAGTCACAAATCACAACTTTAGTATGTAAGTGGTAGTGCTAAAACAATGTATCTTCAAATATTTGAGGCACATGCTTTTGTACACAGGTTTGGAATAACCCAAGAGAGCAAAATAACATGCTTGAGTAAAATGGATAAGGATATGTGGCTAGGATTATAAGGTAAAACACAGGCCTCCCAAAACAGAATTTGAAGCTGCAGTGCTCACTTCTAACTATATCTAAACAGAGCAGCGTGAATCATATCAGGCTGAACTAGACATGGAGTAGTTTCTTTGTTATTTAACAGCACCCCATGCAGCTGGAGCCAGCCCCTTACCTTCAGAAAACTTCCAAGCAAATCAGAGCTCAGGCTGTGATAGCTGTAATCGTCTTGAAGGGCTCTGTGGGAGACACACAGTGATACTCATGACAACTGAAATCTTTTTTAAACAAGGATGTCTCTTGTGGCAGCTTACAGGCTTAGTCTTGCCCTGACCAACAAAAAATGGCCTCATCAGCAATTAAAATCACACTGTCCCCCTGTCTTGAATATCCATTACAGTCTGGAAAATTAAAGCTGATATCCATTTCCATAGCAAAACACAAGTTTTTGCCTTATAGGTCTGAAGTAGCATGTTTTTGTAGTAATTAAAATTAAATCATGCATGGGTAACAAAAGCAAGGTTCTCAGATGTTATCGTGTTTTTATGTGAAAGTTGCAATTACATGAGAATACCCTGAGCTAATGTAATTTCAAACCAGGAGACCTGGAGGGTGACTATTTTGTTCAGAAATAAGATGATTTAATGACTTGAGTTAAAAAGAAAACTTCCAAGTTTTCAGATTTGTTATGAAATGAGATGATTCCTATGGCTGCCAACCGGCTGGATATAATATGCAGGCTAACTGCCAGCACTCTGGTATTTTGTCTAGAAATGCCGATTTCCTAGATTTGTGGCAGCATTATTCATCTCCCCCTCTTCTGCTTTACAGATCTGTTTCAGCAAGATCCAGTGTCAGGTACTATTACTTCTGTCTGTCTAGGAAGCAACAAGAGTTTTCACTAGAAAGAAAATGTCGCCTCGGTCAGTAATCAAATGTCTCTAATAATAAGTGAAGGGGTCGCTGCCTTAGGAGTGTTGCATGGCAAACGGTGAAAGCAGTTAACAGCATACCAACCCATGGAAAATTACAGGGAAAAAGGTTGGTTTGCCTTCAGCAAACAACAGACAGCAAGTATTACATAGTATTAGAGGATAGGACCTTAAAAGATATTACAATGCCTCATGTCCAGTGGTTTCAAAGGAAATTAGACACCTGTACATTTCTGTATGGATCACGGGTCCAGCAGATATGAGTGTAAGTGCAAAGCTGCAAAGCAAGATAGAAAGCATGATACTGATCTCCAGATTGAGAGCTTTTTCCTTAAGATTAATTTCTTAGATTCTAAGCCTCCTAAGCTAAATTTTAAATAAAGTTTAAAACCCCTTAAGTTTAAATAATAAACTTGAATTTCTAAGCATAAATTTGAAAGGCCATAGTAGCACATGGAGAATACACCTTTTGAAAATATAATGGGAAAGAAAGAACAAATAACAGGGTGTCATTGATGGGAAGGCTGACATACTGTGGGTAAATGTATGTCCTCATAAACCTTCAGAACAATTTCCTATAATCAGAAAGCCTCTCCAAGCAAAAACCTCACGCATCTTTTGTCTGCTGCATACTTACCATCTGAGAAATTTTACATTGTTCCACCGTGACGCCTAGGATACTATTGGCTTTATGTAGCATAATAATTGCAGCCAACCATGCTACATAGAGCTGAAAGACATTTCTAGCTAGGATGTTGTTGACAGTTTTATGAAAACTGGATATGACAACATTTTTCTCATTGTATCAACTGCTCCCACTAAATCATCGGGAACTTTCCTCAGTTCTCTTTTGGAGGCACTTGGTTTTGTTGTGCCATCTTTTATCCTTAACATGAAGAAATTAATTCTGAGCGTTAGTCAAACATAGCTCAGGATGTTTCTTTCCTCCAGAAATTTGAATTATGTTTGTAATCTAGTAGCTTTCTTCCTAAGTGCTGAACAGCAAACTGCCTCTGTGGGGAGTACAGCTGAAACGATGTCTATGGCAAATTCTCATTTGGGACAGGAATGCCCTCACGTAACCTCAGGACTCCAGTCTGCAAGTCCACAGTCTGGACTGCAGTCAGGAGAGATAGAGACTCCATGGAGTGAGCCGGTACATTAGCATGGACATTTATCTTAGACTAGAGTGAGCCACTGCCTGGAAATATCTGCTTCTCTTCAGAGCAGATAGAAACAAATCTTGGACAACCAACTTAGACTAGATGTGTAATTTTGGAAAGGCCAAAGCTAGATATAATGAACGCTACCCCATAACAGAATCATAACGAACTCGCAGCAAAATCTGCCACTAAGCTGAGAGCATTTAGAGATTGTCTTATTACATCAGCACGCTGTTGAATGGAGCTATAATGTATATTCTTGAAAATAGCACTTCACTTTAGGACAGATTAAAACAGAAGATCAGGTATCCAAGGATCTGAGTTTCACTTTCAGATCTATCACTTGTGATGTTATCCTCAGCAAGCACCTTAACTTCAATTCCCTGTTGCTAAACTGTTATCTACTCATTAGGCTTCATTCAAGATTTTTGAGAGCTGTTCTGAGTTCTGTAGGTCATGTAAGGTGCTACAGAAAGAGAAAGGGAAATAATAAGTTATAGTAATTGCTAGCAACTGGAAAGAATTTGCAGTTATTTCTTTGACAGCCCCAACTGACTTTCACTAACAGAACTGCATTTAAAAAGCAGGCAACTACATTCTGCTCTTTGATATTTTATATGTAAAAGCCAAATAAAATGTGTCTTTACATTTATTCCTCCTCAACTAGAGTTAGAGCTGTGTATCAGTGATTTCCAGGCCATTATGGCACAGCCTGGAGCACCTCTAATGAGATTTACAAGTGTGGACTGTCTGCTTTGTTGGATTGGTTTTAAATACATTTTTTCCAATTACCTTCTAAAATGCCAGTTGCTCATGTAAACGAAACACGGTGCTGGAAAATCCAAAGGCTGGTTTGTGGGGATGGAAAGGAAGAGGAGCTGGGAAGAAAATCAGTCCCTGAATTACTTGCATTGCTTATTGTGCAGGGTTGAGAAAGAAGCAGTAATTTAACAAAAGTACAGAGGAATCAAAGTACTTCTCATAGCACATACTTCTCAACATACCACATACATTTAGACCGTTAATGACAACTGGCAAATACAGAAACCAGCACTATACTAATACATGCAGCAGGGAGGTTTGTTTGGTAAGCAATGTGCATGTGTGTGTACGTGTAAGCCTGTATAATCTCCTCCTCTCCATGTTACTTTCAAGGACTGTAGGCAAGATAATGAAAAAGGATGATAAATGTGTTTGTTATGAAAATGATAATAAAAATAAATTTGCTTTAATCTTGACAGGAGTTGGCTTTTTTTTCCTCAAAGCCAAAAAATAGGTCACTCTGTGCAAAGAATCTCTAAATTACAGGAAATGCTAAAAGCTAATGTATTTGCAGTTTGCAATCTTCATTTTCAAAAAGTTTGCTTTTCCACTGCTTTATACAGAATCCACTTCATGGAGGTAAAATTACTTTGAAAAGGCATTGCCTTTTCAGAGATAATTCAGTTTTAAAAGCCCAAAGAACAGATTTTAAGGGCACTTAGGCATCTTGTTTGCTTTAATAGGAACCAGATGCATAAATGTCTTTGCAAATGTAGCTGCTGATTTTGACTTTGCAGATGACAACAGAGTTTTACTGGACTTACTACAACAACGCTGGTTTACACTTACTCTGAGAATCTCATCGCCTTCCTGTAACTTTAAATCAAAAAACGCAGATTCATTTTATGAACTTTTCTTGCCCTTTTAAATATTTCAGTTTGTTGCCAGCATGTATGGTACTGCATCGTAATCAGAAAAATTGCTAAACTCAATTTGGTGGTACTCTACCTTGTCACTGTGTGAGACTGATCAAGACTATCATTGCACAGTATAACTTTCAAAATGGAAATGAGACGGGTATGCTTGAGAGCTCTCATGCTTGAAGTAGCTGAAGAAAAGGCAGGGGAGTAGACACCTTGCATTGTACATGCATTTTTTTCCTTGGAATTTTTAGATTTACAGTTTCATTACTGAAATAGGAACTTGCATCCAGAATAATGTCAATATCGCTCACTAGACCCAGGGGTTGACAGCTAGTAGTGCTGACACTTCTCATTATCTACTTTTGGCAGCATTAAGAATTCAGCATGGAGAAAGCGTTGATGCACTTTATGCCTCTTCTATATGTTCCAGTCTAATGTAGTCAAGGTTTGTTGTTTGTGTAGCAAAAACAACCACGTAATTTTCAGCTATACTGTGATCACACAACTGGTGAGAACATAATGAAACATTGAAGACACAAATCCCAATAAGGACCTAGAGCATTACTTATTTCCTTCTATCCCACTTGAAACTGCGTATGTAAAATATTTTGGTATCCAGGATACAGACACACAGAGAAATTAAAGTACAGCTGACTAAGCAAGGTGCCAGAGACTATCAGCCAGCTTTCAGTCAATCATATGCATAAAACCTCTGAAAGAGATCTTATGCCTGGGTCCAAAAGCCCTGCTTGCTTTTGCACAGAGTAACTGAGAGATCCCTTTGCTGAGTTAAAAGTGTTAAGTACGTAAGTGCTTAAGACCAGTGCATACAAGATGAAAGTTTTATTGCAATGCCCCAGGCATTAAATTACCTCCTACCTGCCATACTTGGAAAGATTAGCACTGGCTTAGGTGTCTTCTGAGTCACGGTGATGAAGAATACTGTTCTCTTCCCTGAGTACTCTTTTCTTCTTCATATCTTTCACATCTTCCTTTCTCAGATTCTACAACACTCATTTCCTCCTTTCTCACCTCTTCTAGCTTCTGTCCACAGTTACTTAAATCACAAATCCTTAGTCTCTTTCTGGTACAGATAGAGCTGTCATCTCTGTCCGTCCAGAAAAACATAAATTTCTTAACATCCCTATAGAGAAGGGAAGGCATAAAGAGTCAAAAAGTGCTGCAACCATTGAGGAGAAAGAAATGTCCAAGCAGTGAGAAGGAAAACAGGACCCCTGGGCTGAGGCCAAGACTATGGTAAGGGTAGAAGGTGAAAAGAGTCTGTCATAAAACTGAAACCTAGGAGGGAATCCATAGTATCATGAGTTTTTCTTACCATTAACCTGTGATTATCAAGGTGGTTGAATGTTTCTCTTTGCTTTTTCAATTTCTGTTCCTTCTTACTCTCTACACAGAACTAACATTTGTGTGCTATAGGACTTAATTCATGAAAAAAAAAAAGTCAAATGTAAATAAAGTGACTCCTGCTTACTTGTTATGCATCTGTATTATCTGTAGATTTGTTGAATGCATTGTCAATTCCTCATTTGTTACTTACCACCTGAATCTTTCCTAGGAAGTACACAAGAAAACGCACACACATATTCTAAATAGACTTTACAGCTTTAAAATCACGTGAAATAGGTTAAAGAGAGACAAAGAATGTATGAATGCACATTTCAATGTCATCAGAAAGCAGTGTTAAGTTCACATTCACTTTTTCTTTAAGGCAATTTGTTAGCAGCAAGTCTGCCAAACACAGGTATTTGTTAACTTTTCACCACACACTGCTTAAAGGGAGAGGCAGGTATCTCATATATCTTAAAAATGTGAAAATATCTTCCCAAAAGGATGATTCTCCCTGGAGTTACATATTTCAGATTAGATAAATCTGAAATCTGCCGACACTGCCAGGTTTGTAGGTGTGTGAGTGCCTGGCATGACTTTTCAACACATATTTATGTCCAGCAGGTACCATATGACCATGTCAGAAGCCTAACCCAGCCATCTGGGAAAGAACTTTCTACAACTCCTAACTAATACGCTAGGAAGTGTTTAAACCCTATCCATTCTGTTGAGCACAGTACATTTGTTGTGGGTGATGTGTCAGCTGCATTTATTTTCTCAGTGCATTGTTAGTTGTCATTCAATTTGTCTCCTCTCCAGAACAGCAACAGAAAGTCAATGGATATGTATTTATCACCACTACATTTCCTCTCATCAGCACCATGATTGATTCCATTTGGGTTTTTAATATGACCCAGGGACATAAGAGGTGATTGAGATAGAAAGAGGAAGCACTTTCATTTTGTGTACATAAAGGAAATGTGTGGCTCCAGATACACAATTACTAACATAAAAGTAAACCATCTTGTATCTGCAGAACACCTACACAGCTGAAAAAAAGTCAACACTTTACCAGATGTTAAAAATCATGTTGCTCAAAGAAATTTGTCTCTAGCAAACATACTCTATTTTAGGGACTGCAAATTCCTTTTACACATATTTCCATTCAAAGTTTAGTGTTTACTTGATGTGACCATAATGCCATCATTAAAAAGGTTTCAGGAGTACCTTTACAGAGGATACAAGGGATGGATGTCAAATATTTGGGTTTGTCACGGGTACTGGGGATTTTAAACTTTATCGCAGCTGAAGATTCATAGAGACAACAAAAATGAAGTTATACAGGCTTCTAAATAATGGGCAATGTTTAATCTAGTTAAGTTATATTTTAATAACTTGCTAACATATCACAACATTTACTCTAAAAAATTTGGAAATAGGGTCCAATCCCCATAACACTTTACATCCAAAGATTAAGCACAGAACTCTCTACTCATATCATTTAAAGCTCTTGGCAAAAGGGCAAGTAAGGTGAAACTAATTAATTTGTATTGAAGATAGAGTGTGGAAAGAAAAGACAGAATAAGGAGTCAGACACTATTCTTTTAATTTCATTTTAATTTGAAATCTCAACAGCATATGCTTCATGTGATGAAACAAGCATGCAGGATATTTGAAGCATGTATTATTTATCATTCAAGCAACCTTTTAGCCTTCCATAACTTAATCTATTAGTACTTAGAAATGTCTGCACTAGAGACTGAGATTCGTCTGGTGCACAGTCATGATTTTTCCTCCAAACTCTCATTTTAACAAGACTCTAAGAAATGTATTTCAGACTTGATAGGGACATACAAAGAATCTATTCCTAATGTCATAAGGTTGGCTTTCTTGCTGCAGCTGACTGGAAGTTTCATTCAAATTTCAAGAGCATTTTTAAGACAGATTCTACTTTTCTTTTTTACATCTAAACTCAACTTTTTGTGAAAGGGAATTAATAGCTTGCTGAAAGAAACAATAAACTATGAATTTTTACCTTGTTCACTCATTGTTGCTGTGGTCTCACACATGCAGACTTCAGGGCATGTTCCTCCTTCACGTCAAGTTTTCAGGAGAGACAATCTGGGTGGTTTTTACTTTTCTACTGATTGCCATTGGGAGCTCTCTAGGAAGTGAATCCTAAAGGTTTCTAATCAAAGAGGTTAACCTGTAGTTAAAAGTACTTTTAAACCTGTGTTTAAAAGTAATAGGTTAGACAAGTGCCAGCAGCTTGTCACTTCACTTAAGTCCTTTCAAGTGCATTAGCTGGGTGTCACTGCCTCAAGAAAGAGAGTTAAGAAGGCATTTGGTTTTTCATGGCTTGGTTCCCACCAGTGTAAGAGGGGTTTGCCTAGAAGTACTACTCACTGAGATCCAGATCAGTCTTCAGAGAACTAGTAAATTCTAAGAAATCCCATCCCCGGGGGAGCGAAGCAGTACATACCTGCTGCACGGCTGCAACCGCTCCGAGGCAGGAGCACAAATACACCACACGCCCCAGAGCACTGGCAGGGAAGCAGTGCTCATGCTTCAGTCTTCTGTAGGCTGTGAGCTCTCACATTTGCACCTGCCTCATGACAGTTTAACCTCCAGATTTCCCCATTTTAGTTCAGCAGAGCTTGTCCTGCTGAAAAAGCTCATAAAAGTTATTCAGGATTCTAGTATCTTGCTTAATTCTAACACAGGTTTCCTTTCTTTTCCAAATACAATACTTTCTGTAAACTGTCAAAAAGTCCATCGTTCTTCCACATACAAATTATCTACCTTTCCTTACTCCCCCATTACTACTGCAGGTAGATGGCATGCTACAGACACAGACACATAGCTCTGCAGCTTCTACTGTATAGCTGGATCTGGTTCCAGTCCTCACACTACCAACCTATGTATTAAGACCAAAAACTCTGAAGTGATAAATATAGCTGCTTGGGTCATACTTTAAACTGGAAAGAAGAAACCTCTGAATCTTTTACTAGCAGAGGAAACTAGGTTTTTATTAATAGATTGCCAACACTGCCATTTAGCATTTAATTTGCACACACAGAATATTTCAGAGGTTAAAATATTAGTTCTTGATCACTGTGTTTGGACATAAAAAGATAAATATTCATATAGTGTAGCAAATTCCTATTTACTTACTTCATCTGTCAGCAAAAAGATTGTGCAATTTTCCAGGAAAGACACCTCCTGGATGGAGGGTATGGAAGAAGGACATTATTTGCTTTGCACTGGCTATGACCGCCTGGAACAACAAACCTAGAGCTGCAGTGTAAGTTTTCTGGCTCTTGCATGCCACCATTGCAGTCCTTCTCTGGCCAGGTGCCTCTATCTAGAAAAACAAGTCTCAACTGAGCGTAAACATGCATCATTTAGTGTTGTATTAAGTTTGATAGCAAATAGTAGGAAACTTTTTAACTAAGACAGCACCATAGCCTGGGGAGTTTCCTATTAACCACAGGAATCAGACCCTTTTACTCCAAAAAAGCATCAGCGTTAAATACATGCATACTGGACAGCAGACTGCGAAATCCAACAGGATTTGCCTGTAACCAGGTGCATACACAGAATTCCAGAGCTCTATTTGTCAGGAGTGACATGGGTTGATGGGAGAGAAAAACTGGGTCCTAGGTGTGCCACATTAACAGGGAAGATTGTAATGAAACCATGGACCAGTTCAAGCTGTGGAACACTATGAAACTGTCTGAGTGTCACAGCATCCTCAAAATAAATACCAAAAACCATTTTTCACAGAAATAGGCACAATTATAAACAGAATGGTGTAAGTGAAGATAAGAGAAAGTGACTGTGTCTGAGAGAGTGAGATCAAAGCCAAAACATTTCAGATTTTCTTCTTCATTAGTGTTCACAGATTCTGGTAATGAGAACTCCAGAAACATGAACTGGACCTATACAGGATTATAAACATGTAAAATACAAAATACTGGCCATAGAAACAGAATTCATAGCATCTGGGCCCCAAAGGCCCCAGTTTTGTATTAAAAAAAAAAGCCCTCACTTATCTGCAAAAAATGCTGGAAGTTTTTTAACAGAATTTTGACTTTAAAAAAAAGTTTTCTATAAATGGCACCCTTAAAACCTGCTTTGAAAAAAGATTGCTGCTTGTGGCTCTGCATGTGCCTACCAGCATATGGAGCATATTAATTTTCCAGTGTAGCTTTTGCCTTAATACAGTGAAGACCGCATTAGTGATTGTTGTCATGACATTTCCCTCTGCAAGATTAAAGTGTTTCCATTCTAGCATCCACAGCTATTATTGAAATAACATAATTTGTGAGTTATATGAACCTGCCCTTGCCTAGGATAATGAGATGATGAGGCATTTGTATGAAGAACAGTGTTTCATTATTAGCAGTAAAAATATGAAGGTCTTCACAATGGGTTTCATTGCAACTTGTGCATGACTCTGCTTTATTTTCATGTTCTGATGTTGATGAGAAGAAACAGCAGTTGTGCTGTGGCAGCATAGCACTAAGCAAATTTCACTCTCATAATAGCTTCTGCAGTGCTTGGCCATCAGAGAGTAGTAGCAAACCCCAGCAGTGCCATCTGAAACACTCCTCCAGTGACTCTACTTGGCAACTGCCTCTGTTCTCAGTGCCTACTGTCTGCACCCCTTGCAGGGTTTCTGTAGGACACCAGCTGATTCCAAGGCAAATTTACTTTTTTAATAAAAGTGAAATTCACAGCCAGCATAATAGTGAAGGCACTGGATTGCTCTGAAGCAAAGCATCCAGCACAAGGGAGACATAGCAGAGTAGTTGGTTCAGCAGCTGGGAGGGCTTCTGTCTTTCGCTGTCGACTACAGAAAGTGTCTATGGTGATTACATTCTCCTACTGGCTGCCTCAGATAAATGCCCAAAGCCTTCATAACATCTTTGACATAGGTGCCTGTACCGTGCTGTTTTACTCCACTCATGAATGTTGGTGGCACCCACACCATGGTCACTTAAGATTTTGAAAAAAGGCCGTTTTACATTACATCTGGGAAAGATATTCTAGGAAAACAATTAAATTTTAAATTATTGGATGTCTATTACAAGCCCTTCTGAGGTGATCAAAGGGTGTTTGCTAGTTTGTCCTTCTGAAAAAAACCTGAAGTTAAAGTGAGTGAAAACATGTATGGTATAGACCACATGAAGCAGACATAGTTTGCTCATCCATAGTTTGTCATGCACATCAAAACATATTTCTGATCATCCTTTTTTATCAGAAGCTAGGACATGTAATGTTGTCTGTGTTTACTTTTGTTAATTCTGACTGTAGAATCTGCCAGATTGTTCAGTTCCCATATTAAAGAGCTAATTAAAAGGCAAAAGATATTCCCAGTCTAAAACTCAGCGGCCAATAAATTCAAATTGACAAAGAAAGGGCACTAAAGCTCAGGTATTGCATGTTAATCAACCCTGAAACTTACCTTTGCATGGAAGTAACAATATTGCACAAAAATGGTTTCAGGAACATTGATTCAAATAAAAATCAAATATCTTCTGAAGGCGTTTCTGACTAATATTGTTCACCCTTAAGGGAAACCCTCATATGAATAAGGTTTTCTTCATAACATTTTTTGAGAAAAAAGAATGGTAAATACACTCAAGTATGTATTTGCATGATTATTCCCTTACACAGACTGATCAGCTAACTCAGAAGTTGTGAATTTAAAGGGAAAAACAATGCAATGTGCTTTAGGTGATGAAACATAAAGTGCAATTAGTGATTCAGAAGTAGTGAATATTTGAAGTGAGTTTTACTGAGAAATTTACACGCTTGTGATATGCCTATAAATTATTTTGAATATTGGTCAAATGCAATGAAATCATATGATACCTAAGATTTTTTTTTATTACAAATATCACATGGTTTTCTACTTACAGCTTTCAGATAAATTACTTTGTACACTACGCCATTTTGTTCATTTGAAGGCAATACAAACATGCATTACTTCAGAGAAATTGCTTAGTCTTTCAAATTTGTACTAGCTTTGCCTACCTCCTTTTTTCAGTTGTCAAACTAGGGCACCCTAAGAGTCATATAAAGGTATATGATCTACCACAATGGAGTTAAAGCCACAGTATATATATCTCAGCCTTGGTGCCTGTCAACCAGCGGGAGATGGTCAGATAAAGGCTGTCCAAACGGTGGGACTGTATCAGCCACGTGGTGGGAAAGGTTTGGTGGAAAAGCAGCCACTTGGCTTGGGCAAGTCAACTCATTTACATTAGAATTTCCTGCCGCGTTAACTGCAGCAGAGTTCTTGGAAGTGTGCACTTGGTTGTTCAGTATGACACTGACATTTTCTGATGGTCTTCAATGGAAAATGGAGAGTCAACAAGCCTGAATCAGTATTATTTATCCCTGCCTTTTATCACTGGCTTCTCTGGTGCAAACCAGGCAAATTTTCTGCAGAATGGGGAACCCTGGAAATCTTCCTAGTTGAGGCTGGGCTTCTGGGCTCTCTGCCGTGTAGCTCTTGAAGCCCATTTGTACTGGAAGGAAGCTGGAAACAGGGTTTCCAGCCCAGAGTTAATCCACCAACTTTGTCATATTTGTTTCCAAAAAATCATTCTGCTTATCTTTCAAAAATAACCAGGCCAGGGTTGCTATTCCGCAGGAAAATTTGAAAAAGAAATAGGAAGCTTTCCTTCTGAGTCATCTTACAAGAGAGTGGGCTGCTTGACAGGGTGGGAAGGAGGCTGTGTTTCCCTCGGTGCTACAGCTAGTTGCATCTGCTTTGAGAAAGGGGTAAGTTAAATCAGCAGCAAACAGAATTTCGTAGCTTTAGAAATGTCCCTGCTGAGGCTGAGAGTGTTTAGTTATCTTGGTTAAAAAGTCTCCCCTTTCTGAAACAGTGATATCATCACAACCTTCCTAAATATGGCCCCATTTGCCACAGGACATGTGTAAACTGGTGAGTCCGTGAGGTTTCAGTGACCTGTGATGCGACACAGCTCTAAAATGAAGAACATACATACTCAAGTGAAGTGCAGTCTTTTAGCTTTGCAAGGTCATTCACTCCACAGTTACCACTAGAGAAGTCTTTAGAGGAATTGCATAGGTCAAACACAAAAAATATGCTGTGGTAGGTATATCTTCTGCTATGGAAAAGTTTACAAGAAGCATATGAAGCCTGGCAGAGTCTTCAGAGGAAGAGAAGAGAAGAGAAGAGAAGAGAAGAGAAGAGAAGAGAAGAGAAGAGAAGAGAAGAGAAGAGAAGAGAAGAGAAGAGAAAAGAGAAGAGAAGAGAACTTTGTCAGTCTAGGGGAACATCAAGGGAAACAATATGTTGCACAGGAAAACTAGTCCATGGATTTCACTCTACAAGAAACTCTCCATGCAGGAATAAAAAATTAGCTCTGTTCAACTAGTCCAAATCTTAGGAGCAAACAGAACCTGAAGGTGAAAAATAATGGCAATTTTTTCCATTCTCACCAAACCAAGTCAAAGACATTCAACATCAGCTTCATATTTGGTGGTTTTCAAGGGGAAAAATTATTACCTATACTGTTAAAGGCCACAGGAAATGAAAATATCCAGATCATGAAATATACGTCACATATCACAGAACATGCAATTCTGTTTCTATTTCTTGGCTCACAACAAATGAAGAAAAGGTATTTGGCATGGATATCCCAGAAACATCTGCAGGAAACAGGGTTGGAAAACCATCAGAATTATTAATAAAAGATACAATGGACCACAGGGCTGAAAACAATGGTGATGAGCATGAGGAATGATAAACAGTTCTTGCTTTGTGCAATGGGTCAGGTTTAGAAAAAGATCTGTTTTACAAGCAAGCGGTGTAGAGAAACCATTTCAGTCCAATAACAGTTCAAGATTAAGTTTTTAATGGTTCAGGAAAGCTAATTTTAAATACAGAATCTGCCTGTTACTAATTGAGTTATTTGGCTTAGCAGGCATGTTTAAGTAAGACTGTCAACATATGCCCTAAACCTAAAAATAATTAATCCAACAGCAGAATTGAAACAACTAGTAACAACGTTTACAGATGGAGAGGCACAGGAGACTCAAATGTGTGTTTGAGATTCAAAGCCATTTGCTCCTGTCTCAGTGATGCCGATTACCTCGCCTCCAGAAACATATCACGGTTCACATTGTTTAATAAAATGTATTAGATTCAGACATAAAACTCAAGCCTCTGCCAAGTCTAAAACCTTCAGATGGTCTCAAATCAAGTATACACACTTAGCAGAGGAAAAACATGCTCTGTTTATCTAGGGAAGAGACACACTAAGGTCAAATTCAGATCCAGCTTTTAGCCACGTGCATGGAATGATCACTTGTTCAAAAGCTAGTTTTGACCCATGAGTTTCGTGAGAACTGCCAAACCTTTCCTCCTAAAATTATATCACTACCTGTATTTAGTGGTAGGTGTATTAGACTCCAATTTTCAGATGTAATTTGGACAGCAGAAGAAAACAAAGGTGCTCTCATAAATTTCATTATATGTAAATATTACTGAAAATGTGAGTGTCTGATGGTAGGAGCTCTGAGCTTTTTAGGATGTTACACAGCTTCAGTGACAAAGAATATTTGTGTCACTAGCTTGGGATGCTCAGTAAACTGCATTCAGTATCAGGCTTTATCCTGAATATCTTAGGTAAACTGAGAACAGTTTTCTCAGAGTTTGGGTAGAAGGTTTTTGCGAAGGTTTATCCAATACAGCCTAAATAGAGGTAAGTAAATTTTGCAACTTCTATTCTAGGGAAAGGTTAACATGTAGGTTAATAATTTTCTTTCCAAATCAGGATAAATTTAAAGTTTATATGTGATGGATTTGAGTTAAAAAATATTGGGAGATGTCAACATGATTTTATCTGTACCTGAAGTTATTCATTCCAAGTAATTACATCGACCCAAATGCTCTGTGATTAAATTAATCATTCAGCTGAGTTTTTTCCCCTTGTGGACTTTGTACCCAAATACAGGTACCCAATACTCCCATTTGTTATTATCATACATAAGTCTATGGGACCTGATGAGATGTATCCCAGAGTCCTGAGGGAATTGGCTGATATAGTTGCCGAGCCACTCTCCCTGATATTTGAAAAGTCGTGGCAGTCAGGTGAAGTCCCCAGTGACTGGGAAAAGAGAAACATTGCACCCATTTTTAAAAAAGGTAGAAAGAAGGACCCTGGGAACTACCAACCTGTCAGCCTCACCTCTGTGCCTGGAAAGATCATGGAACAGATCCTCCTGGAAGCTATGCTAAGGCACATGGAGGACACAGAGATGATTCAGGACAGCCATCATGGCTTCACCAAGGGCAAGTCTTGCCTGAGCAACCTAGTGGCCTTCTATCATGAAGTAACCTCAGTAGACAAAGGAAGAGCTACAGACGTCATCTATCTGGACTTCTGTAAGGCCTTTGACACAGTTCCCCACAACATCCTTCTCTCTAAATCGGAGAGATATGGATTTGATGGATGGACTGTTTGATTGATAAGGAGTTGACTGGCTGGCCACGACCAGAGAGTAGTCAACGGCTCAGTGCCAGGATGGAGATCACTGACAAGTGGTGTCCCTCAGGGGTCTGTATGGGGACCAGTACTGTTTAATATCTTCATCAATGACATAGTGGGATTGAGTGCACCCTCGGCAAGTTTGCAGATGACAGCAAGCTGAGTGGTGTGGTTGACATAAGCTGAGGGACAGGATGCCATCCAGAGGGACCTGGACAAGCTTGAGAAGTGGGCCCATGTGAACCTCATGAGGTTCAACAAAGCCAAGTGCAAGGTCCTGCACCTGAGTGGGAGCAACTCCTGGTATCAATACTGGCTGGAGGATGAAGGGATTGAGAGCAGCCCTGTGGAGAAGGACTTGGGGATACTGGTGGATGGAAAGCTGGACATGACCTGGCAATGCGCACTCACAGCCCAGAAAGCCAACCATATTCTAGCCTGCATCGAAAGAAGCGTGGTCAGCATGTCAAGGGAGGTCATTCTGCCCTTCTACTCCACTCTGGTGAGACTCCATCTGCATCCAGTACTGCATCCAGCTCTGGAGTCCTTAGTATAGGAAAGACATGAAGCTGCTGGAGCAGGTCCAGAGGAGGGCCACAAAAATTATCAGAGGGATCAACACTTCTCCTATGGGAAAGGCTGAGGGAGTTGGGGTTGTTCAGCCTCGAGAAGAGAAGGCTCTGAGGAGACCTTATAGCAGCCTTCCAGTACCTAAAGGGGGCCTACAGGAAAGATGGGGAGGGACTCTTTAGCAGGGAGCATAGTGATAGGATGAGGGGTAATGGTTTTAAACTAAAAGAGGGTAGATTCAGACTAGATATAATGAAGAAATTTTTTATCATGAAGATGGTGAAACACTGGAACAGGTTACCCAGAGAAGTTGTAGATGTCCCATCCCTGGAAACATTCAAGGTCAGGTTGGACAGGTGTCTGAGCAACCTGATCTTGTTGAAGATGTCCCTGCTCATTGCAGTGGGATTGGACTAGATGACCTTCTATGATTCTATGGTTTTCTCCTTCTTCTCACCTTCAGTGCATCCCGGGCAAAGCATTTTTTTTCCACAACACATGCAGAGGCATGTGCCTCTAGTGGTGCAACACCATTTGGTTTGAAGATATCTGCAATGAATTACAGGATTTTTATTTTTTTTTCTGGGAGCACTGCTTAAAGGAGAGACTGGGAATTCAAGAAAACTCTTCCATAGGAAAATGAGATGCCAGTCAAATTCAGCTAGGTGTTTTAAACTGAGTTGATATGACATGTTTAATTTTTAATTTAAAAAAAAAATATATCTCCTGATTCATGTGAAATCAGTTTGATCTAAAATGCTCCAAATTTTAAGAACCTGAATGATCAGACAATGTAAAAAGACTACATTACAGCTAGAAAAGACTGAGAGGTATTGTTATTAAATGCTGTAAATATCTCAAGGTTTAAACAACAGGGAGAGAGAACAGCTATTGAGGTAACAAAACCAAACCAGACTTGAAACTAGAGCAAATAAATACAAACTGTCCCAAATAAATGAAA
This sequence comes from Aquila chrysaetos chrysaetos, assembly GCF_900496995.4. Lineage (NCBI taxonomy): Eukaryota > Metazoa > Chordata > Aves > Accipitriformes > Accipitridae > Aquila > Aquila chrysaetos. The sequence continues at coordinate 28,133,880 of NC_044005.1, forward strand.
GCTGTAAATCAGAGGAAAGTGTGAGATGTTACTTCCAATAGGTGCAGCATGTGTAAGAAACCCAGCTTTTTTTAAAGATGGAGTGGTATACATATTTATGAAAAAAGTTTGTTGTTTATCATAGAATCGTAGAACAGCCCAGGTTGGAAGGGACCTTGAAAGATCATCTGGTCCGACCTTTTGTGGGAAAGGGAGCCTAGATGAGATTATCTAGCACCCTGTCCAATCACATCTTGAAAACCTCCAGTGATGGGGCTCTACCAAGTCCCTGGGGAGGTTATTCCAGTGAGTGATTGTTCTCACTGTAAAAAAAATTCTTTCTTATATCAAGATGAAATGGCACCAAAGAACTTTATGACACCAAAGAACTTCATAAATCAAGATCCCAAAGCTGGCTCACTCTTTCTCTCTTTCCTAATTTAAAAAAAAAAAAAAAAAAATTGGGGATGTAAAATCAGTTTCCCAAGAAAACTGTATTTTTTCTGGAAGCTGAATTTCCTGTTGGCAGAGCCATTCTGTTATGCCATTACCCATACACCATACATCTAAGTCTTTGAGACAACCTCAAAACAGGCAACACAACCTTGAGCACTCTGTCTCTAATCCTTATCAGTAAAATGCAGCTAGTGAATCTTTCTTTCTACACCCCTAACCTTTTCACATGACTTGTCAGGGGGGATAAAGATATATTTTAGTTATCTATTTCCTGGTGTGTTCAATTTGAGTTAAATGTCAAAATACACCTGAAACCCTGACCTGTGTTCTTATAGCTGTCTCTTACTGTGTATTCTTATAGTAACTAGTATAATGAAACTAACTTTGCTGAGCTTTCTAGTTTATAATGAATAAATAGTTAGGGGTTCCCAGAAGAATACCTCTCTCCTAATTAAATTTAGAATCATCTATACATTAGAAGAATATTCTGAATAGCTGAAATTAAAAAAAAAAAAATAGGGGGAGAGAGGGGAAAAAGAGGAGAAAAAAGATGGTGTTTGCCAACTGACATCACAAATTTCAGAGACTTGTTAGAGGTAACACTGCTGAACAGAACACCAGTGTGATCACATTGTCAGAAGTCCTTTATACCACAAATCTTGGACAAGAACTGTGGCTATTACTTTTAAAGAAACAATGCTTATTACTTTAGCATCAGTTCTTACAGTTGCTTTCTGAATCTTGTAGCTTTGCATTTATTGTTGCAACTTCTTTACCTCTGATATTCTCCACAAACTCACAGAATTGAGGAAGACTGAATTCCGGCAGTATCTAATAAGCTGTTACTGGTTTTGCTAAACAAGTGACCTCGCTTAGTGTTTTTTCCTTGTAGAGGTAGATGTACTTGTGTGTGTCTGATATTTCTCTTAGAACAAGCTGCTCGGATAATGTCACTGCTACTAAAAAATGTCAAGGACATACTTATGTCTAAGTTGAAATTCTCTTCATTAAAATGAATGATTGGCTCATTTTCGAGCAAACTGCATAATTGGCTGCCTCTGTGTAAAGCCCTCACTCTTCTGTTTTAAGAAAGAAGCACGTTCCTCTTAGTGCCCAAAACATAGATCCCAACCACTGTGAAGGTGACTCTAATACTTCAGACAAGCTAACATTGGCTAACCCTGACTTCATGCTGGCAGGTTTCCATCTCCATAATAAAGTCCACTAGTCAAGGACTTGTGAGCATTTCATTTTGAACTGTATGTAGAGGGCTGACTTTGTTCCACTATTAAAAAGAGAAAAAGAGAACAGCCCTACAGGGTAGGACAATTCAATTATACCTTTACCCTCAGGTGAAGAAAACTTCTGAAGTATTCTCTCCAGCCCCAGACAAAAAAATCCTGCAAATTTGATTTTGAATCTCCTGACAGCAGAATAAGTCAAAGCGTTTTTGCTGTCCTGAAGAAGATGGGGCACAAAAGTGTTATGACAAGCTACACCAAATCAGCACACAGGATGTGTGTCCCACACTTAGAGATAACACACAATTGATTTAAATAGAGCCCTGGAGACATGGACAACAGCAGTAATCCCTAGATGCCACACAAGCCAGTCTAGGACGCTAATCACCAAGAGGCGACCCTGGTACCCTGCAGTTAGCCCTTACACACTACCCTGCAGGCAAGTCTGAGGCTGAACTGTCTATTTCGTGCCACATAATCCAGAGGGCCCAGACACAGCCTGTGCAATGTGGCAACAACCAACGCGCTGAAAAATTCACTGCGTGCCCTGAAGGACAGTGTTTAGTAAAACTGTGCTACAGCTTGTGACTTAGAGCAATCACAGAGAAAAGCCCCATCCTTCTCAGAAAGGCTGTGAGTGATCCTTTCCAGAGGGAAGTTTAATGCCTCAGAACTCCAGTGACAGAAGTGAGTGTCCATCCCTCCCTATGCGGTACATTTCAAAAGCAGTTCAGTGATAAACTCAAACTTCAGAAATGACAAAGAACAGCATACCTAATTAACATTGCCATGAATCATTAAGAACTTACTTTAGCTGGGTTTCAAAAGACTTCTAGAACGAAGGAAATTTTTTTCAGGCTCTTCACCTTTCTCTTTGTTATAAATCTCCTGCTGAAATCTAGCACTTTCAGACACAGCCCTTAATGATGTCAGAAGTGATGCACTGTGCTCTGCCACACTGGAAAGAGAAGGTTCTTAAGAAGAGCGGGTAGCTATTCAGCTATTAGCTGATCAGCTATTAATTCTAGATGAATAACATCCACTGACGTGTGGACTGTCCAAATATTTCCTAAACCTTTTGATTGTTTGACACTGAGGTGAATTTAGCCAATTTACTAGTGAGCAACTGAGTTTCACAGCTGACGTTTTTTCAGCCGTTGCTTGACTGCTTGTTCACCTGCAGGACACAGAGGTGGACATTTGTGGAGCCCAGGCTTTATTTGAACAGTGTCCAGTAAAACGAAACCTTCTTCTGTGATTGTGAGCAATAAACACTGACAAAAAAGGAAGTGTAAGTCTCAGGTTGTGTTGCTCAGTAACTACATTTATAGCTACATAAAAATCAGAGCGCATCCACGCAGAATCCCTTTCAGAGGTGGAGAATCACACAAAACCCCTCCACTATCCCCTTTACAAAACCAATTGATTTTCAGACTTCAGCATTTCAAAAAGCACAAGCATCTTGTGGGAATAGACACTATGATTCCTGACACGACTTCACTGAATAGCAATATTGATAGCTTAGAACAAAGGAAAAATGAGAATATTTAAATCAGGAAGGGCCCAGTGAGGCATGTAATTGAGAGAAAACCTCTGGTGAATGTCCACTGCACCAGTGACAGGAAAGGGCATTGTTTTAATGATTTACATGAATGAGAAAAGACAACTTCATAATTGCCAAAACTACACGGGGGTAAAAAGCTGAAAAGAAATTGTTAGAAAAGCACAGGATTATCAGAAATTTAAAATGGCAAACTGAAAAAGCCCATTTCTACCTGATTTCATGGAATATATAAAGGAAAGTGGAAATAATTTATGGGAAAATGTACGATGTCCACATTTGTTTTTTAGAAGCAAAGCCTATGCATGCAGTCACAGTTTATGCTGGGATCTGGGATTGCAGAAAGCTCTAACTTGTGGCACAGATTTCGAAATAGTGCTCGAGCACGTCAGCAATTTCAGGGGAACATGGGCCATTGCTGAAAATCTAGCACATGATTAAGTACCCTGTCTAACCCAGTGGCATCTTCAGAGAGAATGGGAGGTGTCCTGCCTGTAAATGTACATTCTCAGCCTAAAGGCCTCTGCACTGAGGTCTCACAGAGACAACTGGCAAGATATTTAGTAAGACCTTCATGTTCCATAAACACACACAGAGGCATTTTAAAATGCAACAGTAGTGAATGTACAGAACTTCACACAGTAGCTTTTCGATACTTCTTTCAAACCAATTATGAAAGAATGAGTCATCAGAGCTAAGCTTTTTAAAAGATACGTATTTGTTCATAAATGGCACACTTTTAAATGTCTGCTAAAATATAGTTACAAATAATTCTACCCAGTTTTCTGATTTCTGTCCTATTTCCAAGACCTGAGGTAAGAAAGAAGTGCTTTTACCTACCATGGGATTTCACCTAGATTCCTGTGAATATCAGAATGAGAGAGTACTTATGTTAAAGCCGGGTTCCTATACTGCAGAGAAATGGGCTTGCTCAGGGGGGCATTTATTTTCTTCCACTGGCCTGCCTAGTCTCCGAACTGCCCAAGTTTTTTCCTTAGTTAAGAACTTCAAAACCTGGCACGTGGCTGAATTAGACTATTTTGTCTATTAATTTTTAGATGTTATGCTCCTGCACAGCAAGAGAGTCGGTGACTACCCATCAGAATGAGAAAAGGTAGGGTACAGTTATCTTATTCACAGACTCCTTCTGTGACCAGGAATTTCTCCTTCCATCTCCACTCTCAGAGCAGCTTGAATTCAGTATGTCAGCAAAGGCTTAGCACATTTCCTAGTATGTTCAGGTTTCCTGTTCATCCTCAGCCCCACAGGCAAGGGAAAGTAATTTCATGAGAACGCCTGGATAAGGAGTAGTGACAAAATTTTAAATCCCTTGCAAAAAGCTTCCTACATGCACGGTGTTCTGACATGGAAGTAATGGCATATTTAGGCTGGTCTAAGTACTTTCTGGACCACCTTACTGCCTCTGACTTCTTTCCAAAGCTGGACGATGAAAGGTACCAGCACTAACCACAACATATTCACATAACGCGTCCAGTTTTGATCAGCCATGAATACATTGCTACCCAGCAGACCCCGCTCTGCAAAGGTCACTCATTGTGGGCTGTAGTTACTTCCTTGTCACTATGTGTGTTTTAAAATCAGGCCCTCTTCTGTACCAGTATAGCAACTACAGCGGCAAAATGCCAGAATACCAGTATGTTTTAACTTAGCTTTTTGAGTCAGAGGAAATGCCAAATACTTTATCACCAACAAAACTATTTTTCAGAGGTGGAGTCTGGCTATAGTAAGGGATCTCTCCTACACTTTACATCATACTAAATGGCAGCTGCCATGTGGTCTCGCCATGTACCTCTTGGAGGAAGGGTGTCACACTGGTGACATTCTCCTCTGAATCTACTGGCAGAGCTGGGTGGTAGAGGAGCCAAAGGCACTCTAAGCCATCCACCGTAGACCAGGAAGCACTCAAGAAGTCATGCTTTCTGTAGTCATGAAGGCCTGGTGCAGTTTTTCTTCAAGGTCCTCTGAAAATCTGAGTGGGAAAAGGAGTGTAAAAAGGGAATTAACCACTGCTCTGGAACAACCAACTCCTTTTCAGAGACAAGTGAGCAACAGTGAAGCCAGCAGTTCCCAGTAATAATAGTTTCAGGAGAGATATAGCCCCAGGCTGCATTAATTCACAAAGTGCCCTTAATATTTGGGTGGCTCTTGGTAAGAGGAGACAAGTTCTGAAACGTGAATATCAGGCAGCCACACTCCACAGGCATCTCTCAGGATACTGCGGCTCCTGTCCTGGCTGACCCTGCTATCTCCTGGGACCCTGGAAAGGAAATTGGAGAGCTTGAAGGCAGAGCTCTTCATTGATACAGTGACTGGGCAATACCCATCATACTGCAAAGATGATGATGATGAACCTTGCAGAGCCTTTTTCTGTCACAAACCATTCTGCAGACCTAGACGTGTCAGTGTGAAGCAGATTTCAGCAATCAATTCTACTTTAGTGTTCCTGTAGTACAGTGCAAAACATTATCTACGACTCTTCTAAACATAGAATTGCAAGAACCATTAAAATTGAAAGGGTAGACTTCAAGCCACTGTTACTGTACAAATACCATGTATATTAATCATTGATTGTGTCTGATGATCCCTTTCAGCACCATGGAAAGCCATAGCAAATACCAGTTGCAAGTTAAAGAATCTGGAAAACCATAGACTCGTAGGATCATTTAGGTTGGAAAAGACCTTTAAGATCAAGTCCAACCATCAACCCAACACCACCATGCCCACTAAACCATGTCCTGAAGTGCCATGTCTACGCATTTTTTGAACACCTCCAGGGATGGTGACTCCACCACTTCCTTGGGCAGCCCGTTCCAATGCCTGACAAAATATGTGTGAAGTAATTTAAGCCGTTCAGAAATCTTGTTTTTTCTAAAGCTACAAAAGATGTCTGAAACCTTCAGGGTAAGCTATGAAAGTGACACCAAAAGAGGTCACAGAAGTTACAGAACACTGCTGTTGCTATGTATACTAGCAGGACTTCAATTTGTACCGTGAAGATATCTAATTGACTATGCATAATATTCATCTACATGACAGTTGCTCACCTGTACTGTCCCTAGTTACAGATAACTCCTCTGACATGCAGTAATAACCCACATATTGCTGTTGCAAAGAGATACACCCAGATTAACGTGGAACATGAGACACTAGTTTTATATTGCACAACCCACTTTCCCGTTTCCTGGTGGAGGCTATTTATAGTTGTTAGAAGCACTTTTTAATGGGACCATATGGAACTGGACATTACACTCTTGTTTTACAGCATGTGTAATGGACTTAACAAGAAATTCTGGGGTTTATTGATTTGGAATAATGGAAGGCAAGCTTGTGTGTTTTGCTTGGTTGTAGGATGTTCATAAGCCACCAATATGATGATGTTGTGAAAAAAGGGAAATGCAATTTTGAAATACATCAGATGAAGTGTTTCCACTAGACATAAGCAACTTCTGTTTAAGATAGATGAATCTAGAGAAGAACAGCTGCAGAAATGGATTCATAGGATAATCAGGAGAGCGTAGAGGCTTTTTAACAGGAGGAAACCAGAAATAATTTGGCCATTTTATTGAAGGAACATCATCTCAGGCACCCATAGGTATAAATTGTTTGTGACTAAACACAGGCTCAAAAACAGAGGCTGATGAGCATTAGCTATAAAAGACCCTGTTGGTAGGAGCTGTGAGAACAAAGATACTGTTAGATCTAGATATTATCAAATACATACATATAAATAATAATTTGATCTGTTTAGGAAGCGATTTTATAACTTAGCTACAGTAGCAGAGGACTTGACTCAGTAAGGAAAGAGATCCCTTTCAGTTCTACAGCTATCACATTATGGCAGAGCAGTTAGTTTAGATATACATCCTGTACTAGATAATGGAATTAGCACACAACGACTAACTTTTAAAAACACCTCAGGGGAACTTCTACATCTATACTGGCATTCTGATGTTAGCCAAAGCTTCTAACTTTGTGTACATGCAACATTTGCCCAAACAGCACAGAGCTGTCAAAGAGGACAAATAAAAAGAAAAAGAGACTCAGACACTGCTGTTGACAGCATGGCCAGTGGTCCTTCTCAGTGCAATTTGCAGTTATAAGCAGACAAACCCCGCAAAAGGAGCACTCCTCCTGAGAAGGACAAGCCCTTGCCATGGACATTCTGCCTCTGTGACAGGCAGAATAAAGGGCTACATGAACTATCGGTCTAACCCTGCAGGGGTCTTATGCCCATAAACAAGAGTTTTGCAGCCATTTTACAAAGAACTACAGTGCAGATTCTACAGTTCCAGGGTTCTGCAATGAATTTCCTTGCAAAATCAGTAAGAGTTATTATACTTCATGAAGTACAAACAACTCTATAAAATCCTCAGTAAAACCATGCTCTAGGGTTTTCAAATTCATGATATCACAGTCCTGCAGTGTGTGAGAGGTGAGATCCTTTATTTTTACTCTAACTTTCGACTTCTTCCAAGACTGAAAGATTAAAAAGACAAAAACAATTCTCCCCACCCCCCGCAAAAGAACTGTTCACCGATACTGAATCAAAGACTGTTTCCAAGAAATCTTTTACAGAGTTAAATGTTAAAAGCAGAAAAGAAAGGAGAGATTTATTTGCCACAAGGTTGGTAGCTGGCTGACTGCCATGCAGTCAGTCATGCACCATTTGAGGAATAAGATCCTAAATTCGGAGAAAGACTCATCCTCTGTATCCACTTGTCTCAAAAGTATCCCATTATGAACCTATGCCACAGTTATGGAAATACCCCAACAGCAATGTAAAATGAGCACTCAGACTCTAGTGTTCCATACAGGAAACAAACACACTGAAAACCCATTTACGACCCATGAACTCTGCACAGCTGCAGGTTCTTGGCTTCTACAAGAAGTTTTCTGTTTGGAAACAAATCCACTTCACTGCCTAATAAAACTGAAAAGAAATTGAAGAGCTGAGTGAATAGTAAAGCACTTTTCTGAAGTTCTTCACTAAGAAGCAGCATTCACAGCTGGAAAGTTTTATGAACAAAACTTTTGCTTGGCTATACCATTTCTTATAGCTAATGCATCTGTTCTACTTCATAGACTTCTCAGTGTGGATATATGTGGAGTAATAGCTTTACACCTGTTCTTGAGAAACTTGGCTTTTGCTTTAAAGGAAGAAGAGAAAAACTAAAGAGGTAGAAAGAGTTGTTTTACTGGTTCCTTTTCTGCCTCTTTATCATTCGCCTGGAGTAGATTATGTTCATAGAAAATGGAGAACATGCACACAGAAATTAATTTGCTTGTGTTGTTTCCAACATTTAGATACCCTTATGCTGACTTGTTAGTGTATTCTAGCTAGCATATAAACCCTAAGCAACACGAGATCCGATGCTGAGCTCTGCAGGGACAATAAAACACTTCCCAGGTATCCTTGAAGATCCAAAAGAGATTGCTCACACTGTGAACAAGTTTGACAGCAGAGATAAAACAGACACAGTTAGTAGCTGGGAACCTGAGATCTATGCTAATGATATGTCAAAAATAGTGTAAAGTTTTCCCTGCAGGTGGTCAGGCAGATGAAACATTATAAATTACCAAAAAAGAACTCTGATTTGAGTCTTCTCTTCATTCTTGTCTTAACGTCTCATGTGGAATTAATTTTCTGCAAGGAGAACTGTGCAGAAGCAAAGTCAGAATGGCATGCCTTAAAGCCTTTTTGACACCTCTCTATACATCTGCGCTTTATGCAAGAAATATTCCCTGTTACAAACCTGACTAGCCTCTTTATGTCACTAACATTCTGGTATTCTAGCTGATTCCTTAATTAACTGACTTATAAATCCAGTTTTTAAAGCAAACTAGCCAACTATGAAGGAATTGAAAGGGCTTTTTGTTTTGTTTTTTTATATAGGGACTTCCTAATCATTACACCTTCTTGCAACCCCTGGCCAAGTATGCATTTTTAGTGTTACTCTCTGTGCATCTCATGGGTTATTTAAACATGTTACTTTAGGTCAAGTTGAAAATAAGGTGACTCTATTAAAAAAAGTTTAAAATGGAGCTGCATGCTTTGATAAAGCATGCAAACCTTTTCCTTTCACCTCAGTTTTACAGTTACTCAGATGTAGTTATTACTTGATCTCTTTCTCTGGCCTTTAATAAAACTTGTCTCTATTGTGTGCCTGGAAGAATAGTTCTTAGAATAATTTCCAATTGTTTTTCACTCTAAAACATGCTCTGATTAATTACCAGTTGCTTTACATAATTTGCTGGACTATATTTTTGTTTTACGACAATTAACTTTTCTTAAACAGATGGATGCTAATATATCACACAGCCTTGAAATCTTCTGTTACGGTGGATCCACCTAAAGGAAATCCAGCTTCATTTCAGTAACATTTGCCAGGTGGTGTAATGCTTTGATTATTTTATATTGAGATTATGAACTTACCTTCTTTACATGCTTAGAATTGTTCTGCGAAATTTCTACTTAATGTTCAGTTTATGGCTGGGAACACAGCTTAGGAACAAGCCTTTTATGCATTAACATAAAATATGAGAAATTTAATCCCTTACATATTTAATTGCTACTTATGTAAAAAACAAGTTGGTTGTTTAATTTTTGTCCTTGTAATTACCTATTTGCTAAATTAAATATTTCAGTGTGCCTTTCTAAAGCACACTGGCTAGAGTCACCTCAGACTTCCAAATGAAAATAGAAATATTAGTCTACATTCTTAGACTGATCCAATAAATTTAAATTTAAATCTGGGCAGTTGCTTTCTAGCTCTAATACAGTCACCATTAAAAAAAGCCAAATACTCTGAAGTCTTTACTGTTCCAGAAGAGGGAAACCAATGATGAGAAATTCTGACACTGTGGGCTCTGGGAAATAGCTGGGCAGTCCAGCAGAGAAAGATGCAGGTGTCTCTGCACTGAGGTAGCCAAGAAAGTGTACCTCTGATTTTGCCTGACTCGAACCAGCTCTGAGTCATCTGAGCCCACAGGTCCCCCAACACTCTGCACCTGCGAGGACTTACTCATTCAAGAGCAATCTCAGACCTGAGTTTATTCTGTGAATTTCTGTGCTTTCTAGATCTTCCTAGATCTAGGTCTTTCTAGATGTTCCCAGTCCTGGGAACCAGGGGCAGAAATAACCCCAATGTTAGTCAAGGGGAAGAGTCTGCACAGGAGTGTCTCCTTCTTGTTCCTGAGCCTGAAGACAGAGGTTTGTCCCCATGGCAGAACGTGCTGGAGGAGCTGAAGACAAACTATGGTGCTGTGCTGCAGCTACAGAGGATGTGAATTGCCACTGATTCGGGGCAAAAATCAAGACACAAACGCTAATGTCCTCTTTACCTCCAAAAAATGCTTTCCCCAAGACATCAGTGTCTGACACAAGTCCAGGGTTGAGATTTACTCCGTATCTAGAGCAATGTAAGTACTTTGTGGACAAGAGCTAGTATATCCTGCCATTCAGAGTGAGGCTCCGTGGTGACGGAATGGCTCTTCGTAGCCCTTCATCCTTAGTTAGTCCAAAGTGTAGCCAAATCTTCCAAGGTTAACAGCAGATGGGAGCCCCTGTCATGGGCCAATACCTACTGAACTAAGTACTAAAAAAATAAAACCAACTATGACCCATTTCCCACGGGTGATCAAACCCATACCAGTGCAAGGAAAATAACAGAAAGAGTAGAAATGCTCAGCTAAAATCACTTATTCACAGAAGCAATCATTCTCAGCAGCTTCAAAGACAACAGGAGAGAGGTACTAGTACCTTCAGATCCATCATCTTCCCCATCTTCTGTATTTTGCAAGCTGGAAGCATATGCAAATGAGGAGAGCAAGAAGAGCTGTACAGCTGGTGTGCTGCCACATCCCTGCAGACAGATGATACTCTCCTCATCTCCACATACAGAACCGGTAGCGCTTGCTGTGACACTTACAGAGCACTGCTATAAACCAGGGCTCCTGTAGGGGAAAGGCAGAACAGATAAAATACTGGTTATTACTAAGCATCCATAACTGAACTGGAAAAACATTTTGTTTTGCTGTTACAAAACTCATTCAGTGTTGGTCGAGACACTGTGGAGATCACACAACATAATTTCACTCAGCATTCAGGAAAAAAGGAACTCAATGCTCAGAATCTCACCTCACCTTATGGAAAATTCTGAGCCTAAATACAAAGATGCACAAAAGGATAGTGAGAGTTCTCACACGCCCTTAAGGGTCACCTTAATACCTTACGATCAGCTGTGTGAGCAGAGTTACCCAAAGCAAGATGACATCTGTAATTGTTAAAACTGGGGGTGAGTCACTGTGAATTCCCCGCACATTTCAGCATGGCTAAGTTGGTCACAGACCCTGCTCTACCTCACACTTCACTGAGTAAGTCTCGTCTGTTCTAAAACTGGAAATGTCGGTGGATGGCACACTAACAATTTTTTTATCCAGCTCCAGGCCTTGACAGCTTGTGTCCTTCACTTCTCTGTTCTGTATTTCTATTCCAGTCCTACACAAACACCAGGATAATCTGGTATCGAAGCTACAGGCAATTACATGCTATCCAAGTGCCTGAACACCTGTGTAACAACAAGAATATTAGACATTCAAGAAGTGCAAAGTTAGTGTTCTTGTCCTGTCAGTAACATTGTGCTGTGTCTCTGGGTCATCCCTGGAATCTCCAGGTAAAATTCATGCTTGTATCATCATCCTCGCTGCTTATGACTAATCTACCTGTAAAGGAGGCATAATGAAGGTTCATCTACTGAGATTATAACTACACATGCCATTTTTACAGTATCCAAATCTGTTGCTACACAGCCACTAAAGAGGTGGCCCTTTCAGGCACTTCTGCTTGCAGAAGCCTGATATGACAGGAAAACACCACCAACAGATTTATGATAGAAACCAACAGGCATACTGGCTATCACTGATCCCTCTCTTTCCTCCCATGAGCACAGAGCATCCTCGCAGAGCACTGGAAAAACAGCCAAGTATATGGATAAAAACACCCCTGCACTTCAACGCTTTGCTGAATTGAGTCTTGGCAAATGTCCTTAGACTCCCCGTACCTGCCTCTCAAACACATCTGTTTCCTTTCATGGATGCAGATGTAATAAAAGCCAAATCTGTCTTGTTCCACTATGTCTCAGGTACTTTAGTGCTTTAGTCTTAGTAATGCTAAGAGCTTACTATTTACAACTCTGTAACATTTTACCTAAGCCACTGAGGCAGCATTTCCAGGGCCTCTGTGTCAATATTTTTCCCTTATTCTTCCCATCCTATTGTACTCTTATTGTTGCTCTCACAGCCTTGCTTTTGCAAATACTGACAGTGTTGTTATGGCAGGTTCTCATGGTCAAGTACCATGGGCACCACTGGCATAAGAATCCCCCCTCTCCTTGCTCCCCCCCTTCATTCCCTTTTTTAGATTTTTTTTTTTTACATATATATATATGTATATTAGAAAAATCCAAAGTACAGCACACAAGGAAGCAGTTCAGAGCCATTTAAATCCTCAGCAAATATTATCCAATAATTTATGTGCACAGAAGAATAACAACCAATCAGTGTGCAACATTGGCACCTAATCAGCACACTCCAATCAGCTCTAATAACGTTCTAACTGGGAAAAACCCAGAGGGAGTTTGTGTGGGTCCTAATGAAAAATATATATAGCATTAGGGGAAAGATGTCAAAAGCTCATCAGAATCATCATCATCATCATTGCATCCTGCTGCACTGGAGAGAGCCCCCAGAGGAGGATACTTGTCTGGGACCCTGTCCCTGCTATTCCCAGGTGGAATTTTTTTATTTTCTATCTTTCTCTTCTTTTGATTTATTTGTCCCCAAGAGCAACTTTAACCAGAAGATCCATCAGCTGTGGACCAACCTCACTCATAAACCTTTTTGTAAATGAACCTGTCTCAACATCCTTCATGTAACAGTCTCCTGGGCTACTCCCAGGTGCCACTGCTACAAGTAGCATAAACAGTATGTTTCTTGCTCTCCAGCAACAGTGGTATCTCTGTACACATGCAGGTATGTATAAATTCATAGGTATTTATTTATGCTTGCAGGCACATTATGCCAAGTGGCAAAAGAAAATCATAACACTCTTTTGAGGCACCCATCTGTTTCAGTGTGTCAGCATTGATGTTTAAGAAGAAATCTTTCTTTGACTTATTTTGACTTTTCTAGTGTCCTCTTTTGCCCCTTCTAACTTTATCTCAAACTTGTAAAGTGGTTGACACCAGATGGTTATGCAAAACCTTTTTTGTTTGCCCTGATACACTTGAGAAAGTGTGTACAATATGCCTTCCTAATGTTCCCCACAGCCACATATCCCCCTCTCTGCCCTGAAAAAAGCAACCATCTTTACAGAGTTTACTTTCTGTCTTCAAAGCTGTGGTTTTGCAGTGTCGCACAATGAAGCACTGAAGAAGTATTTGAAGATTAGCTGCTTCCTCTTACTTGAAGATGACTGAAAACAGCACATTCAAGCCCAGTATGTCAAATGCAAGTTCCAGATGATGGGATAACCACTGGACCCAGTGGTCATCATCTGTGCAAATTGCTACTCCTAACAATAGAGCCTTGTCCTGCCAGAAATCCTCAAGGCTCCTTTGCAGTGAGCTTTGTGCTGCAGGCTGGGTCACCTCTACTATGGGTTTAAGACAGAGGCAAGTTACAGCAGAAGGGCAGACTGAGCAGCTCCTAGCCCTTTCTCTCTGCCAGTCACCTGTGTTCAGTTGACACCAGCACCCAGAAACAAGGAGGTAAAAAGACTCAAATCAAGCAAGTATTTCACTTGGGTACATACTGCACTGTCTCCACTTTGAACACAACTGCAACAGGTCAACAGACGTAAGAGACCTAAGTCTAAAGCTCAAAACTGGGCTGAAACCACAGTGAGGAGTCTCCTAACATATAGACAGTACCAGGAATAATGAGAAGGTCTTAATGTAGCAATAATATTTCTGGCAATCGTAGGAGCAATCTACTATATGCACCTGGAAAGGGTCATTACAGCATCCTACTTATAACCTTTTTTTTCCCTCAAATGGTCTTTTAAAATAACTTAGATGTAAATGAAGTTGGCCTAAAAGTCTGGTAATATCTTACCACTTCAATGGTTTTCCAGTTCTGCTTTCCCTGTGAGAAAGAGCATTGCTTCCTCAGCTGCTTCAGGAAAAGCTAATGTGATGGTAACATAAAGCTAACTACTTGGTTAAATAGGCACAGAGGAAGCAACTATCTACAAGGTCTTTCAGAAAAAGACCAACCGAAAAATAGAGCAGAGGATAGGATTTCCGCTTGAAAGTCTTGGCTTAATTTAGTAGATTCCAAAGTAGCCAGTCATATATGAAGCTTATAGCATTCTTTCAGGTTTCCCCTGTGGTTTCTCTGGGAAAAAGCAAAGAGTCCAGACCCTTGCTACAGGTAAATTAGGTATGCTTCATTTTAGATGCCTATAAAGGTGAGGCAATTTTAGGTTAGATTTCTTTAAGGTCCCTCTCTGTGGGAAAGGCCATATTGTAATGCATCCTTCCCTGCCCCCTGTAGCATTTCATAAACCTTCTCTGCAGGAAACTGTATGTTTCAGCTGTCATGTTCCAAAACCTCTCAACTGCTATAAATTTTAACTCGATCATGATATACCCAGTCTTAACTATTTCTTTCAATAAAACATGTTTTCTTACTCTCTTACGTAAAAATAAGATTTCTAAATGTCATATTTCAACAATGAGAGAAATATCATTATAATTACAATCGTGTTATGAAAATCATTTTATAGTTTTGTTTCCTAGAGGGATAGAAAATGAGGCCAAATAACATGATACAGAAGGCAGTGTCACAGAAAAAGCACTCCCCAAGATGTTCATAGCACCTCCTATTGTTTACTAATATATTAAAACTTGCTGACAAAAGTATTGCTATACACTAACAAAAATTCAGGTGTATGTCTACTATAGATAATGTTTTAAAATATACCTCCATGAATTCAAATAAGCCACCCTTTAGCAAAACAGCAGATACACATAAAACTGTCTTTTCAGGACCTTGGATTCTGAAACCTATTGCCTAAATTGGAGTTCATATTGAAAAGCTTATTCTGTTATAACGATACCAAGTATATCAGAGAGGAAACATAAGCTGCTACATTTCTGTACCTAAAGGTCAATCATCTCCTCCCCTTCTTGGCCTTGGGTATAACCTAGTCCTGTAAGTCAGCTATATTTGAGGAATGTTCCAATTTAATATTGACTTAGGTCATGGACACACAGAAGAAGAATCAAAGACCTTTCCTTGCTGCCCAAAACTCAACAGAGTGATGCACAAGAGATGGTACCCCTCCCTTCAGGCTGTTACCGCTGCCCTAACCGGGCTCATTTTACCTCCATTGCAGTGCTCAGATTTTCCTGGGCACGTTGTTCTCTTCCAGGGCTACCTGATCATTTGCTCTTGGAAAGTACCAGGAGCAGTAATCTCCATGCTTCAGTCCAGAAGCTCCTTGTCCTAGGGCTGCTTCATTCATTTCAGTCACAGCTTCAGTCAAAATGTGTCCACAACAGAAATGTAAGCCTCTGGCCTGCCAACAGCAGAGGAAGCTGTACTGCAAGACCCCGCTGCTGCCTGGCATGCAGTCACTGAAACTGTTGGCAAAAAATCCTTCTTAAGGCTGCAGACTCAAAGGACTTCTATTGCCTTAGTCTGTTTTGTTGCCCCCTCCTCAAAAAAAAAACAACAAAAAACCCACCAACCAAACAAAAAAACCCCAAGCACCCATTAAAAAACTCACAAAAATTCAAAACAAACAAACAAACAAAACTTCTAACTGAGGTGGTGTTTCTGTGAAGGGGACATTGACTGCTGATGGACAGAATAGACACTGTCACTGCACCTCCATTCCTGTCCCATAGACTGAAATCCTATTCATCAGCTTCTCGCTAATTCACCTTCATACCACAAATCAAATATGGGGACATAAAAAGCATTCATCTCACTAGTAATGCTCTGAATTGGGTTACGAACCTTGCCTATGCAGAGGTGATGGATTATTGCACTTTTGATTAAAAGATTGTTTTAGAAAGACAGCAGTATGACATGCTACAGTTCCTCTGATGGGCTGCATTGAAAGTGCAAGATGTGACCTCATGTTTATGTCATATCTCAGGCTATCCTGAGGGCTCTGAACCTCATTTAAAAGCAAACTGGTCATTAAAAATAAAAATGAAAAAAAAAGTATCTA
This sequence comes from Aquila chrysaetos chrysaetos, assembly GCF_900496995.4. NCBI lineage: Eukaryota > Metazoa > Chordata > Aves > Accipitriformes > Accipitridae > Aquila > Aquila chrysaetos. Next base: position 28,150,378 of record NC_044005.1, read on the forward strand.
CCATCCTCTCAGACATATCAACGTGTCTTTTGTAATAATGTTCCTCTCATACAAAAATGCATGGGTGGATCGCTGAGAAAATCCTCTGCAAGAACCTGGCTTTCAAAAAACTTTCAAGAAGTCATATCTTTTTGCTCTCATTTTCTTTTCTTCTTTTTACTTCTTTTTCTTTGCCTTTTGCCAATCTGTACAATTTCCATGCATTTAAAAGAAAGACCTTCTACACAAGCACAGTCCGTATAGAAGTCCGGAAAGTAGCCTGTGGTGCATTGTCACCTACATTTTCAGGTCCTCTGACCTGTCTTTGTGAGTCTGTCGTGGTTTAACCCCAGCCAGCAACTAAGCACCACGCAGCCGCTTACTCACTCCCCCCCCCCCACGCAGTGGGATGGGGGAGAAAATCGGGAAAAGAAGTAAAACTCGTGGGTTGAGATAAGAATGGTTTAATATAATATAAAAAGAAGAAAACAAATAATGATAATGATAACACTAATAAAATGACAACAGTAATAATAAAAGGATTGAAATATACAAATGATGCACAGTGCAATTGCTCATCACCCGCTGACTGATGCCCAGTTAGTCCCCGAGTGGCGACCCCCGCAGCCCCACTCCCCCCAGTTTATATACTAGACATGACGTCCCATGGTATGGAATACCCCGTTGGCCAGTTTGGGTCAGCTGCCCTGGCTGTGTCCTGTGCCAACTTCTTGTGCCCCTCCAGCTTTCTCGCTGGCTGGGCATGAGAAGCTGAAAAATCCTTGACTTTAGACTAAACACTACTTAGCAACATCTGAAAACATCAGTGTGTTATCAACATTCTTCACATACTGAACTCAAAACATAGCACTGTACCAGCTACTAGGAAGACAGTTAACTCTATCCCAGCTGAAACCAGGACAGAGTCTTTCCCAAATTCACCAAACTCAGAGGACATCTTTACAAAGGAGTGCTATAATTACAATTTACCTCAGAATATCAGTTAATTTTTGTTTCATGTGTGGAGAACAGTTTATTACCCATCTTCATTCTTAGTGCATTTACTTAATTTGCTGAGGCAAACCAGCCAAGTGTAAAATAAAATTATTTAAGGAAGATTATAGGATAATAAGGTAGTCAGCATTAGTATAATAATCATTGTAATGTGCAGAATATCGCATATTCTGTGTTTTATCATGGAAGGTACAGCTATACGCTAGTGAGTAAACTGACTAGAATTTTCTAGTGGCAGAAATATGCTGGTCAACTACTCTTTCTTAAATAACTCTCCCTTTTAAACCTCATTCAAAGATGGAAAGTTCTAACACTTGATTGCATCAAAGGGCATAAATTTACAGAACAATGTTTAAGTGACTATCTCGTGTGATTCATTCTGAACCCAGTAAAAATCAACACAATTCAATGGAAAGGATTCCCACTGTATTTTGTATGCTTTACATCATTACCTGTAGAACCCAATAGATAGAGAGTCTGATCTTGGAGTAACCCTCCAAAGCATCAGCGAGCCATCGTCATCATGATGAAGTGAAAGGCTAATTCTTGAAACTTTGCTCCAGTGGAATATTCAGATTGAGGCCATTTATAGTATGAAATTATTTTCTTAACCCATCTGCCTGCTACATGACATTAACTCACTAAGGGATGGGCAGGGACAATATCATAGAAACAAGAATACCTGTGTAAATCATGGAGATGCATTGTGTCTCTCTGTGGGACTGTCTTACTTCAAAACACAGCTTTAAAAGCGTTCATAGGAAGATAATTAATAAAATCAAGTATATAAGAGGGTTTAAAACACAACTGTCACTTAGGTTGACCTTGTAAGGTTGAACACATGTAAAATCGTTCCAGATGAGAGTTATAATATCAATTTTTGCATAGATGTCTTTTTTTTCAATTGACTGATGTGTCACTTTCAATTTTTCTATTTCAAAAGGAAGCAAAAAAGTGCACAAAAAGAAGCAAGAATTACCACTAAGTACTGCAAGACAAAATTCTTATTCCAGCAATTGGTTCCCCTAGAGATACCAAGAGATGTCTCTTCTCATGGCTTGCAAAAGTGCTTCAGGATATACACACTCATATTCGCTCTGCTCCAGTTAGGATTTTTTAATATAGAGGAATTTTCAGCTAGATTTGAAAGCCATGTGAAAGTTACTTTATCCTTCTCCTGGAGTCTTATATGCAGAGTTATGGCAAAAGGTCAGGTTTCAGCCATGAATGCCTTTGTTGGTGGAATTCTCCAGAACAAACCATTCATGTCCCAAACTTCATTGTTTGTAGTACCGAACAGAAAACTTGTACATGCACATGATATCCTTCTATATTCACTTAATGGATTCCTCTGTTCATGTAGATATACCCATGCTGATGTGCTCTGTACATCTTTTTACTACTTATCACTGCGTCAATTTTTCTAATTTTGAACACAAAACTGGAACAAACATTAGAAATTTTTTGACAGTGTGCATTAAGGCTTCAGGAAATGTTATTGACTAACTACATTTTAGTTAATCATGGATTTAATGAGTAATATTCACCAGTGTCTCTGATACCTCTTCAAACATATTTAAATTAGGAAGCCTCCTCTCCACAGCACAATGCTGAATTTCACTGTATTTATTCTGTGCTATAATATAATCAGAAACTGCATCATCATTATCAGACAGATCTCAGACTTCACAGGGACTTAGGCACAGGATTAAAGCTTTCCTGAGAGGGATAGAATTGCTTGTGCGAAAAGACTTTGCTCTTTTGTGCTCATGGCTTAATTTCTTGATCCCACAGATGAAAAGATCTATATGTCACTTTCTAATCCTAACATCTTGACCCACACAGCTTCCTCCCTTTGGTAAATTTTCAGAACCTGAGAAATGTTTCACCTAAAAAGATTTTTAAAAAATTGAGAGTATGTGAGCTGATCCTTTTTATCATTATCCCTTATTGCAAATACTTTCTAAATATAAATATATTGTTACATACACACATATACATTTGTTTTATTTATATATTTATTTTATATATGTATTTTACATATAAGTATATATATTTCCATATATATGTACATATATCCATTTCCCATGCCTTTCTTAAATTTGGCTCATCTGTATACCTGGAATTTTCTTTTACATACTTCACATGCCTTAGCTACTGAGCAATTTCCCTCTTTTTCATCCCAATACTGAAAGAAAAGTTGATGCTGAAATAGCTACAACAGTGCCTTCATCATCATATTCCTCTCTTCCTCTCCCCTGCCTGAGCTGTGTGTGAAATACACAGGGATGCCATGTTCTATATTGCCTCGTCTTCTATAGAAAAAAACCAAGGGTGGATGCAGTGTAGCAGCAACATAGAAACTACTTAAGCCTCTCAGAAGCATGATACCTGCCACATAGCACAAAACAATTAGGAGATGAGAGATGGTAAGAGCCAACACTGATTTTTAATAACATGCTGTGATTCACTGGGCTACTGAAGATGTAAAGTACATTGCCCAGACAGTCAATAAGTAGAGCTAGACAAAGTACAGCACAAAGGTAATTTCTAAATAGAATTTTAAGCAATCATTGTTTATCTTTTTGCCAGCCACAGGCTCTAATATCTTTGGGGCCTGTCTGGAACAACTCGAGGGATCTATCAACTGCTATCAATTAAAAATTATTTGCCTTTTATTTATAAATAAAATTTACATAGATGATTCACAAGTCACAGAAAAAAGTAAATATCAGAAATTAGGTCCTGTCCTTGCCTGTGCCAGATCTTCCCAAATACAGACTTGGTCTTTCTTGTCCTCATCTGGTCCCTGTTTGTTTGTATTTTTTTAAGGCTATATCCTCAGTGTTTGACCTTCAGACAAACATAAACTAAGCCAGCCAGGAAACCCTAGTGACAGGAAACAGGAATCCATCAAAGTATGAGTCAGTTCCATCTCTAAGTCAACAAATATGTTGCCCTTGATTTCATAAAACGTTCAATTAGTCCAAGAAGCAGCTATGACCATCCTGTACCCTTCCCCTACATGCTCACAGTTGCACAGCAGTTAAACCCTGCCTTTCCTCACCAGCTGTCCATGCAAAATCCAAATTTGGATATTTATTACTGAAATAAATCAGTGATTCATTTGCAAAGTCAACAGCAAACATAAAACCAAAAGAAATTAAATCACACATATTTCTATGGTCTGTAACATAGAAAGGAAACACCTAACTGAAAATTCGTCCTGGAAGCAAAAAACATCTCCAGTAGTATACAGGAAAACATCCCTTCCATAATAAACAATTTAACAAAATTTTACTGGGTTCCCAACTACAAAATTCATTGAACTGGAAAAATAAAAGATCATTAATGTTACCCAGAAGTGTACTGCAGATGTACACAGATGTTTCCACTAAAACTCCTCCTTAGTCCAATGACAAGAATTATACTGTTACAGAGAAATCACAGAGAAAGTGATGTATGTAGGTAGGGCACCTCTCCTGAAACAAGAACCAGCATCACCCCAATGAGATTTTGAAATACCGTCTATATTGGGAAATAACAACATACTACATCAACTAAAATTAGGTCCTTTGGTTCTTTTCAAGTAACCTAAACACTCAGAGGATTTTATACTTGATTTTTAGTGAAATTGTGGTGTTCGGAAATAAAAAAAATCACTTGAAATCACTAATGTCATCACAAGTGGATGGAGGTTTTTGGATCATGTCTCTTGCATAACATTAGATATTCTTCTGTGCAAAAGATAGTTATTCCCCTTAAAAGAAAGGTAAGTGAACTGCTGTGATGAAAGTTTCGCTATATACTACACAACTGGTCCTTGTACACTGTAGGTTAAAGCACCAAACTACTGACACTGAACTTTAGATCAAAGTGTGGATGCTGGCATGGAAAGCTGTTCCCTCAGAGATTTAGGGTATCAAAAGATATCACAGAGCTTCAGAAAGCCTTGCAGAACATATGAGGACAGATATATTTTACAGTGAATCAGGAATAGTTTATCCAAAAGTCAAACAAAAAGAGACTACTACTTCTAGAAAAGAAAAGGAAAAAAAAAAAAAAAGAAAAGAAAAGAAAAAAAAAGCACCTCCTTCCTCCTCCCACATAATCAATTAAAAAACATTTGTTAGCATCACAACATGTAGCCATGCCTCAGCCTGCAAAAAAAGCCAAGTTCTTTAGTCTCATTAGGAAACCAGGACACATTCAAACAGGTCCAGTGAGGTATGGCAAAATACGCAGCCTACAGCAAAGCACAAAGGGCCAGTTCAGAGGTGTGTCAGAGCGATTGTTTTCCTTTTCTCACAGAGAGGCTACTATACAGCCAGGCTAAGGAATAAGTGGTACCATTTTGTGAAACGCTGCAGGGCTAAGAGGAAATAAAAGTACTCTGAAACAGTAATAAATTAATAGTAAGAGCAACAGAGGAAAAAACAGGTCACTGTATCCAAGCACAGTGACAATGATATTGATAATTTGCTAAGTGTCCGTTTCAGATTTCAGCATTGCGGTTTATGTCATTACTGCTTCCAAAACTACATTGTAAACACATTGTTTAAGCATTTGAACAGATATATTGCAGAAAACATTAAAAATTTATTTTATCTTTCCATTTGCCTATGGAGCTCATGGAGTTTTCTCCAAAATTAGTCACCATTTCAGAATTTGACCTTGTCAGATAACACAACCAAACACTAGTGTCAACTGCTATTTGGAAACCGCAAGATGCTGTATATTTGGAATTGGCAATCTTTCTTCTAATGTCACGAGATAGCATTACTATGTCCAGTGCTTTTTCAGGAGAGTGACGGTACACCTTGCGACTCTCTGCAACCATAAAAGATTTCAGTGCAATTTTTGCAAGACTAGATATGGTGTACACCAATGCTCTGTCCAATTTTCCTCTCTGCAAATTATTTCTCTTTAGTCTTTTTAAAGATTTCATCTCTTGGTATAAAATACTCTTTAACCCAAGAGTTGTACCCCTCAGAAGAAGAAATGTCAGTTCATGGTAGTAGTGCCTTTGCCTAATGTTCCACCTTTCTTCTACATGAAGGATTGTCCTGGTTTCATCTGGGATAGAGTTAACTGTCTTCCTAGGAGTTGGTACAGTGATATGTTTTGAGTTCAGTATGAGAAGAATGTTGATAACACACTGATGTTTTCAGTTGTTGCTAAGTAGTGTTTAGACTAAAGTCAAGGATTTTTCAGCTTCTCATGCCCAGCCAGCGAGAAGGCTGGAGGGGCACAAGAAGTCGGCACAGGACACAGCCAGGGCAGCTGACCCAAACTGGCCAACGGGGTATTCCATACCATGGGACGTCCCATCTAGTATAGGAACTGGGAAGTGGGGGCAGGGAATCGCTGCTCAGGGACTAGCTGGGTGCCGGTCGGCGGGTGGTGAGCAATTGCACTGCGCATTATTTGTACATTCCAATCCTTTTATTATTGCTGTTGTCATGTTATTAGTGTTATCATTATTTGTTTTCTTCTTTTTATATTATATTAAACCATTCTTATCTCAACCCACGAGTTTTGCTTTTTTTCCCGATTTTCTCCCCCATCCCACCGGGGCGGGGGGGGGAGTGAGTAAGCGGCTGCATGGTGCTTAGTTGCTGGCTGGGGTTAAACCAGGACAAGGATGCAATGCAAAGACAAAATGTTTTCATTGTAACCAAGATGGTCTTAATCAAAACCCACAGATAAACTGAATTCTTCAACAACTCATTAGCCCAAAGCTATATGCAGCTTAGGTAGAGTAGCTACAAGCATGTTTTGGAAAGGAAAGGAAAGAAATTATGCAGGCAGGTTGATGAGGGGTTTAGTACTACTTTGGTTCTCATGGCAAGTACCAGTACAGCCGATTTCTAAGTGCATCCATGCCTAGAGTATGCTATGTTTTAAGCAGGTTACATGTTAAACGCTGTGGGTATGCTACATCTATCAGCTTTCTACTATCAGTTGTATACTATGCTCATACTTTCTTTCCAGTGTCACTGTAACCTGACAGAAAGCTGAGCAAGCTGACCTGATTTTTCAACATGTGAAAGACCTACCAGAAGTACTTCTGACAGCCAGGTCACTGTTTAATTTATTCCTTCTTCCAAGGCAGAAAGAGCTGGGTAATATTTTTTGTTCACTGTTTCTCTCTTATTTTCTTCCTGTAAGCAGCATATGAAAAGGGAAAGAAAGGATTTCTATTCTGGACTGACCAGATCACTATCTTTATTAGTAATTTGGAAGATGTGATAAACTGCCTGTGACTTTAATCCACAGAATTGGAATGTACTTGATATACTGGCAAATATAAATGAATAATACAAAGCTGTCCTTTCAAGCCTTAAGCATCGGCACTGCTACCCTCTTGCTTCTCTCCAGCTCCCCAGTTTTCCTTTGTCTGTGATGTCATGTGCAGAACACCAAAGCCTATTCCCAGCGTGTGGCCCAAAATGCATCCCATATATCAGGACTGCAGTGGAATGACAGACTCATTCAGACTGTCTGTGAAAGACTATTACAGAGAAAAAATGGTGACTAATTAACAAAATACTGGACGGGGTGCAATGGTGTGAATCAGAAATCAGTTGGAAATAACTACTTAGAAAACGTCAATGCAGGAAGGGGCAGCCGTAGTAAATAAACCACAAGAAGGAGAGCTGAGAGATTCAAGTTCACAATTCAGCTTGGCTACAGACGTCTTGAATAGCTTTGGACAACTCAAATGGACCAAGATTTTTTTAATTTGGATGCCCATATCTGTGCATTAAATGTCACAGTTTCACCAGAGTTAATACTTCTGCACGTCTAATAGTCACTGCATTTTGACACCTCAAATACACGTTTAGAAGTCTAAAGTTCAAGCACCTCCACTTGAAAAGTAATTTTTTAATCTTAGTGTCTCAGCTTTTACACTGAACATCGTGTAGTAGATGCTAAAAGATCTGTTGTGTTGGCTGAGAAACTGATGGATTAATGATAATTATATCGATGATGACAAAAAGACCAAAACCCTAAACAGAAATAATGTACCAAAACATCAGTGGTATGGGAAGCTTCACACTGAGGCCCTGAGGAAAGATCATTCTATTTGACACAGCATTAATGCGGTCATTAGAGTGGTAATTTAAATTATTTGCAATACCATATCTTCTGCTAAGTGTATTTCCCAGTGGAAAAAATACGCCAACAGACATGATATTTGTTAGATTAACAACTTCCATCTAGCCTTATTTGGAAAGAAATAAAAAAAAAAAAAGGATGTGGTCTGTAGGACCTAGGCTGCATACTGATGCCCTCACACCACTCCCCAATTCTGACATACCCACGCATGCCCAATGGAAAATGACGTAGTTGAGGTAACACATAAGCAATCTCATTTTCTCACATCACCATTGTCTATGGTGCACTTTGTGGTCTCACCTAGGTTGTTCAGGAGGTCCCTGAGCCATGGCCAGTGCATAACCAGCAAAGATCGTACAAGCTTCACATCTGGTGTGATAGTGGACCTTTACAGCATCATAAAAGAGAAGCATAAGCATGGTAACAGTTTTGCAGATAAACCTCAAACTAATTCCTCATGCCAGTTCGTACCTGAAGAGCTATTTCAGGTTTTCATCTGTCATTTCAACTTACTGCTGATACCTGAAGTTTAGACAACCTTGCTGGCTGGCTAAGTCTCAGTACCAAACTGAAAGGTACTTTTCAGCAGGAGCAACTGGAGAGAAGATGCAAAATAATGTAATGCTACAACTGAATACTGTTTATTTTTTTAATGTCTGGTTATGCTTTTGGAAACAAAAAGTGTATGTAAAAAGTAAGACTTCTATCTTACTGACAGACTCATATGAACCAGTTTCTCCTATTTCAATGTTATATGCTTAATTACATTTATTGCACCTGTTTCTCCATGCTGATCACTTGCCTTCTTACACAATGCTGGACACCGTCCAAACAGAATTACAGGCAGCCGCAGTCCTGGTCTAAACAGGTGAGAGATGGGGAGTGGAGGCAGCAGTGGTGCTCAATATGATGAAAACAGACTGATGAAATCAATGTTTTACCTAAGGCAGTGTGAGCTAAATACAAGCAGATACAGGGATAGCCCAGGTATGCTCCAAAGCTGAGATGAAAAGGCTGCAGAGGAAAGAAGGGCTGGAATCAAATGCTAGTCCACATAAAACAGGGAAAGTCCAGCCCGAACTGGTGTTTTTTATTATCTTACCATAGGTGGGTTCATAGCAGCTGCTTCAGATCACTAAAGTCTCTAGCAGTCCTCTATCTACAGAATTTTTTGCCCACAAAGTTCATTTTGGGAGACTTCAAGGGATTACAAATGCCAAATCATGTGTAATAATAAATAAACAGCTTTTTACTAACTAGACCAAGACCACAACTTATCATACATTTTCTGGGTTTGACCCAAAATTGCACAGCATCCTCCATGCCCTAACTCAGGCAAAGTGCATTGGTAAGGAAAATATAGGTATTAAAAATTGTAATTCAATTAGCTATCAGACAGATTTGAAATGCTGACTAGTTAACAAGGAAGATTGCTGGAAGAAAGGTTTAGAAATAACACTTTGTATTCATAGTCAGGGAACTGAGTACTTGGTTCCTTCTGCCTCCTTCTACCAGGATTTCCCACACAGGAGGTACTGGAAATCACACAGATGTTCCATTCTGGCAATTTTCATTTGTAAAATGACACTGTAATAGGTGTGCAGCCATCTATGATTTAGAGAAGCTCTGGAGACACCCCCAGATTATAGTGGAGACTGAACCAGCCTCTTGCAGTGTCAGTAATCACAAACACACATGGGGAGCTAAGCTATCCTTGCATCCAGCCTCTCCTTGGGTTCTCTTAAGCAGAGCTGACCTAACCATGTTGTTCAGAAGACACTAATGAAAGCATACTTTAGAAATCAAAATACCATGAAAAGAAATCCTGTGGAGAAGTTTCTATGATATTCAAGCAATTACCCCCAAATACTGCTATCTACAGAAAATAAATTACTTTATTAGCTTCTGTTTGAAAAGACAGCTACTGGGTTGTGTTGTCATCGTAGCAGATAACAGCGATGCTGCGCCTGCAGGCACAACATTTGGGCACGATACAGAACAGAAAATAGCAAAGTTACCTCTTATAAATGCACCAGTTTTTGAACAGGAGCCTGGATGTTTAGGCAAAATTCTGCTTCTACTGCCATGAAGGTACTAATGCATTTTAAGACCCCTGAGAACACTGACATGAACAGAGCAGCACAGATATTCACTAGTGAGAGATCCCAGTGCTTGCTTTCTTAGAGTCCTTGAGTTATGCAGAACATACAACAGAATTAATTTGTCTTCAGTTATGCCTTTTCTGCAGTACACTGCTAACACACACTCAAATCAGAGCTGCTCCAGCAACTACTCAGCTTCTTTCTTTCACCTGTATTTACTGTCATAGCAATATACGCATGCTTGGAAAACTTTTATTCTTCTCTCTTTTTAAATCTGTCAGTTTATGCTTGGCCTTCCAAACACTACTTCTTCAGTCTGCATCTACCTGAAGTCTCCTCTCTGAGCCTTTCAGCTTCTCCACTGTGAACTCTAATTTCTTTTTCAGATCACTACAACTCCCATGTTTATTTCTCAGACAGGCATATTGTAGAGTGCTGCTATGTACCTACTGCTTCCTTTTGCTTCCATTTCTGCTTTGAAAACACTGCAGTTCTAGCAGGGTATTGCAGATAATATCTTGGCCTTTCTCTAGACCAGGCTTCTGCTGTCCCCATTCCCAGAATAATTTAGAGATCCCACACACTGACTTAACTCTTCATAGATAACAGTTTCCCCTCTTCCCAAGCTCACTTAGGAGTCCAGTAATGGAAATGTGTGCCACATTCATTCCTTCCAGCCAAATTCTTAACATTTCATTCCAAATTTTGGAAAACATTGATTGGGATATAAGCACAGTCTTGTCAGAGGAGAATTTGGGTCTCTGCCAATGCCCTTCATTAGAAAACCTGCTTTCCTTTGTCATTTATATACACTCACTGCATGGCACTAAATATGCCTAAATTTATAGACGACTGTTAGAAAAGACCCAACATCATTGTATCAAGTAAGTCTATTCTCTTGTCAGTGCAGGACATTTCCCTGTAGTTCAGTCTCAAAGCCGTTACCCTCTGTAGACTTTTAAGCAGTTCAGAAGGTATGAATTCCATCCATTACTTCTCAAAAGCATCTCATCTGCAAGCAGCCATTACCGATGCAATATTATTCATAACAGTTTGCCCAAATTTCTTTTGAGGGTTGTTCTTGGGCTTTTGGTGATTATTTTTACTGATTATTTTCTCCTCCATTAATTTAGACAATGAATTTATGTTTATGTGCACCAGGTTGGTTGTCATCACACAAAGAGATAGTCACAAATGCTAGGGAAGATAGGCGTCTCCTCTGGTGAATGAAGATGAACTTCCCCAGGCAAGTAGTAAGCTCGTAAGTCTAATCTGACTGGACTCTGCAAAAGTTCATCTCCTCCTTTTGACTATAGTAAGATCCTAGGTAGATTAGGCTTCCTAAGCTGAAATACTTTCTGTGAACATAGTCCATATTTCCTAGAGATCTTCATAGTCAGCTTATGTAAACTTGCCTTTTTTAAAAATAATTTTCTATATAAATTAGCTCTGCCTGACCTTTGATCTTTTCCTGTTATTGTTCCACAGGCTTTGACTGTATCTAAAAACCTCTTCATTGCTGAGCAATGCAGGTGGTACTGCCTGTGCTGATCTACGATAGGGTGTTTCAGTATTTACACCTCAGATTTGCCACTGTTTTTCCCTTTTACTCATATTCACCATTAAACTATCAGGCATTATGAATTCTAGTTTTACTTTAGCATAACTGCCTTCCGGGTACTGCTATTTCACTGTGCATCCTGATATTTTTCAGTGAGTACATTTTCCAAGAAGTATATACCTCCATTTGCCACTTCTATTTCTGTACAAGACTTTACATAATTGCTTTCACTTGCCAGGTGTTTTTACATGAGGTATATCTGTGAATTAACTCTTAAAGGAAAAGACAAATGAGCATATCTAAAAAGCGATTACCTCAAAGTAGTTCACATGCTAAGTTTATCTGATAGCTTATCTCCCAGTAAAGTATAAGTTTTTCACTACTCTGAGCTGGATTTGTTTATTGAGTTCCAAAATACCTGCTTATTTCTGTTTTCCATCAACTTCTGTCTTTTTTTCCCAGCCAAAACCATCTTTGGTCTAGTTACATCTTTTGAAGGACCAATTGATTTGCTACTCCACTATGTCAAAATTCTGTTCCATTAAAAGATGTTTGCGTGTTATGTTTTACTAATGACACTTCTAGGCGCTAAATGTCAAAACAATTTGATCAGTTTAAATAATTAAAAACATGAGTAAAGGCAATTCTACTGCATTACCCCTCACTCTGTTATGAATAGATGATCCCCAGTAAGAAGTCCTCATTCAAAGCACAGTTCTGGTCCCAGTTTTAGAAATGCAAATAAAATGGAAACAATGTGTTAATTTGTATAGTACTGAGCCAGCCTAGCAGCTCCATAGCAACCCTCTTCCTAGGTCCTGTGCAGGGAAAAAGGACCTGTTTAGCATGAATCTGTACAAAGGATAAAATTAGTCTTTAGCTGGCTGCAACATGCTGGAGCCGAAAATCTGCCTGAGGTATGTTCCACACTTTCCAAAAGCAGCAGCTCTAGATGTGCAGTTATAGCTGCTTATATTTTTTATTGAACATCTATGGCCTATGTTATAGAGGAGGTTAAATTAATTGACGTCATGGTCAGTTTGGGTGTTATAATTGAAAAAAATCTATGTTAACAAAGTAGCTTAGAAAAGACAGTTTCCTAGCTTCCCAAGAAGGATAACTAACGACATAAAGTCAAGTAAAAGACAGGCTTATAGTGGGAGTTGTTTTAGTTATACCGATGACAAATAATCAATAACCAGAAGACATAGATATAGAGAAACAATTATTCATTCAATATCAAGTAAATCTGTTGCACTTACCTCTGAGGAACATAAAACATTTTCTTGGAGATCTAATAAGTTTAATTTGAGACTACCATCATTCTTACATTCTATGTGATTATCTGAAGTATGTTCGACCAACAGTAAGGCTTTCAAATTCTTGTTTAAGTCCTCGTTTGTGTACTGTTAATTATTCCACGCTGCTTTCTCTTCTGTCAGAAAATGATTACATTAACTTTTACTTATATATTAACTTATTATTTGTATTAGCTCAGTATCCTGCATGGATTCTGTATAAAGCCAGCAAAAACTGTAACAGTTTTAAACCTGAAGTGTAAAAATGGATATGAAGTTGGCCATCTCCATCTGTCCATCTTAATCTCCCAGCTGAGTCAGAGACAGATATACATCATTAGTTTCCCTTTATAGCTCATAATCATTCAGGATTGGGCAAATATAACCATTTCCAAACGTGATTATAAAATTATTCAATGAGTTCTGATCCTGCGAGGACACCTAGTGAGCAATTCCGTATAGAAACAAAATAGTAACTGTTCCTGTAACATAAACTATGAACAAACATTTTCATCAAGCCTTTTATTGCAGACAGGTATTATTATTGCTGGTTGTATTACAGCAGCTTCTAAAGCCAGGCAGTAGTTGCAATAGGCTCCCTATATGCTTTCCTATAAGCGTACAGAAAAGAGAAATCTGTGTCCCAAAAGTTTACACTCTAAGGGAAAATTAGCTCACACATTTTCACGAGCACTTACACAGTCTCTGCTAAAATAACTTTTACAGCTGGTTTTAAATATTTATCCCGCTGTTATTCCTGTGACTGCCACGGGGCTGTGACTGTAGGCTTTCCCTGGAGCACCCCCCTTCTGGAGGGGCTCTCCAGGGAGGGAGCGAGGAGGCAGCTGCCAGCCAGGTGCACCCAGGCGCTCCGGGCCAGCAGGGAAAGCAGGCAAGGTGCAGGGGAAGGGATAAGGAGAAGGTCGCGTGCATTTCGCACAGACTGCACAAAACTTGACAAGTCTGTATTTGCAGAGGAAAAGAGAATGTCCCTGAGACCCAGAGCTCGATCCAGCAACCCTCTGGATTCAGTTAAGAACAAGGCATGGTATAAAGGCAGGCATTCTCACCCACGTTTTCTCATTTTTTCCAGGCAGGTTGACTCTCCAGGTCACTGCCATACTTTAATCTGCACGTAGTATTTGAATGTGGTTGCGATCACTGCTTTGTTCATGAGACTGAAAAAGAGGGACAGAAAAAAAGCTCTCAAAGTTTACAGAGTTTTGATAAATCATTCTGATGTTTGACCCTCTCTAGCTATAAAATATGCAAGCTTTGTATCAGAAAAGCAAGTACAATCAACAAATGATCAGCTGTTGAGTACCTTAGCTACAAAATATGCCATAACATCTTAATGAAATTTCAAAGGAAGGAAACATTTCAAAGAAAGTCTGTTACATTGTGTCTACTTGTAACATCTTAAAAGTTGGAAAATTTGGAAGAATACCGCATTCACCCTCCAAAGACAAGATTTCATTTTGTACAGTACATAAATAAAATGTTTGTTGAGTTGTGTATACAGCTGCACTTCCCTAAGGTTTTTTTCTGTTCTTTGCAAAGGCAGTTAACTCTCTCATTGAAAGACTGCATATAAGAGGCTCTGGGACTCTTCTAAATCAGTAACGCCCCAAACACTGTTTATGGCAGAAGTCTTAATTGATAAGGCCTCCAATTTCCACCTAATTAGTGCACTAGCCAATTTGTCCAAACCTTCACTAATATTTAAGAAGTTGCCAGGTAATGCAACAGCTTGATGAAGAACAGAAATAAGCTATAGAAGGAATTTTTGCTACACCTCATGGCATGAGCATAGGGAATCCAAAATACCTGTAAAACCTGTGAAAGGAAGAGCACACAAATAGATAAATGCTTCGGTAAATTCATTAGTTTTACCCTGTGCTGAGATTTTGCATGCCTGCCCTTTTTGGGTCATCCAGACACATTGTCGTAGTTTAACCCTAGCCAGCAACTAAGCACCACGCAGCTGCTCACACATTTCCCCCGCCACCCAGTGGGATGGAGGAGAGAATCGGGAAAGAAAAAAAAGTAAAACTTGTGCGTCGAGATAAGAACAGTTTAATAGGACAGAAAGGAAGAAAATAATAATGATAATAACGATAATAAAATTACAATATTAATAATAATAAAAGAATTGGAATATACAAAACAAGTGATGCACAATGCAGTTGCTCACTGCTTGCCGACCAATGCACAGTTAGTTCCTGAGCAGCGATCCGCCCCACCCCAGTCAAGTCCCCCCAGTTTATATACTGGGCATGACGTCACATGGTATGGAATATCCCTTTGGCCAGTTTGGGTCAGCTGCCCTGGCTGTGTCCCCTCCTAACTTCTTGTGCCCCTCCAGCCTTCTTGCTGGCTGCGCATGAGAAGCTGAAAAATCCTTGACTCAGTATAAACACTACTTAGCAACAACTGAAAACATCAGTGTGTTATCAACATTCTTCTCATACTGAACCCAAACCATAACACTATGCCAGCTACTAGAAAGAAAATTAACTCTATTCCAGCCTAAACCAGGACGCACATTTACACTTTCAGGAAACCTCCAGTCTAGAGGTGGTAGCTCTGTCATTACATTGAAAATTGCCCCCTTACATTAGTGGAACTAGCAGAGAACAAAGGAGTTAGTGTATTTGAAAAAGTTAATTAGGTATTGTTGGAGAAATATCTTTCTTAATCTTTTGTGAAAGCCATTCACAGAATAAACAGTAACATGTTTGTAAAAATAAGCAAGATTTAAGAATGGGTATGGAAATTCTTAAAGCGTACATTATTTTTTTTCTACCATATATGCACTGAATATTAAATAGTACTTACTGAAACGATTGTCTGAAAATATTTTGACAAACTTCAGAAAAAGAGTCTTGATGCTGATTTTATTTATGTAATTTTGTTAAACATCTGAAGGACAATTGCCATGTTATGTTATTTGATGAGTTATTTTGTAAAGAGTAACCTAAAAGAAGCTTATTATCTGGTATTGTTTCTGCTCTGAGTCTTTTTAAAGTTATCCACAGACATTCATAGTTACTTGAAAAAACTAACACTTGGGAAATAAAAACATTTATAAAAATTGTTGCAGAGGTTCTTTTGGCATGAGTCTTCATGTTAGTAGTCATGAATAGTTGGACGACCCAGAAATGGTAATATCGTAGACCAATAATGATGTGAAAAGTGAACGTTGGAAAGAATGGCAGAGAAAAAGTTAATAATCCTGATATCAACTCAACATCCAGTGTCTGCACCCAGTTTACTAAAGGAAGAAAAATCTCCATTGATCAGCAAAGCATCATTGATTCTGCCTCTCACAAAGTCTATAGCATCTAAAAGGAACCTGACAGATTTGAATAGCTATCTAGGGCAAGAGCCACTCACTCATCAAAATTAATGCCTCCTAAATGGCTTTGAAAAAGTGACCCTTGACAATCATTATACAGAATGCATAATATACAGAGAGCTGCACATAAAAATGATAATGCCTTATTTCACTGAGGGAAAGGTTAAAACATGACCTCTCATTTTACATAACATCATTTACAAAACTGTTATTTGATTAAAAGACTACTTAACATCATCTATGTCTAATTTAGTGTGTTTTAAATTTCCCAGAACAATAAATATGAAGATCAAATAAGCTGAATAATCCAGGAGCGCTTTCTGTCAGAACAGCCAAACCACCCTTACAGCACTGGCTGATGTAGCTCAGGCTCTCGTTTTTCTTATTGTTTCTGATTTCATAGCATGGCCAGACATCCTCATCCAGATGCAGCCAAGCTGGATTAAACCATTCCTGCCCTCACCAATGTTATCTCCTCAGCTTTGTTTGAAAAGGGGACATGGTGTGCCACTCTTAAACTGTGCAAGTCAGAATGGTATAGCTGAAGTGACTATGTTTACCTAAAGTAGTGGAGGAAGTGCTCCCACCACCTACTTCTACTAGCAAAGCTATGAACACTTCCAATGCACCTCACAGGTGTGAGGAGGTATGGTATCGTTTTTAAGCAGCACACAACCTTGGAAATAAAGCGGTTTAGGTGAGTGGAGCTTAATTCAGGCACGCTGCTTTGCAAATACACTTTTGCTGCTTCCACAGTAGGCTCAGATCCCCTTGCATGAGGCAGAACCAGCAGGGATCCCAGGGACTTTATGCAGACTTCTGCACCCCATTCTTATCATCAAAAGTGCCAGCAAGCACAGTGTGGAGAAGCTCTGCATGAGGTGACTGAGGTCAGCTGGGATTTCGAAAATCAGCCATGCCATCTCTCAGGTGGTGGGTTCCAAAACCTCCCTGAAGCCTGTTCCTTCAACTTGCTCCCTCGCAACTCCAGGTCCAAGAGTTCACTAAAGAAGGTGCAGTCACACAACAGTGCAGAGATCCATCTTGTGTTCATTGCTTCCTCTGCCTTCACACTTCTCTTTGAGAGCACTGAGGAGCAGAGAAAAAGGAGATACTTGATATGGCTATACAGGTGCCAGCCTACATGTAGTGCAGCTTATGCTGCACTGGATCTGAACCAGGCTGTGGGGACACCACTGTTGTAGGAGGGTTTATTTGCTTGACTCAAGGGTGGGCCTGAGTTGGCCATTTGTGTTTGCACCAGTAACTCTCCTAAGTAAATCGACACCTGGTTTTATGAGAACTTTCACAGTTATGCTCTTTGTCTGCATCAGTTTATCAAACTACTCACTTCAGTATGGCCATTGTTGGACATCGGACATCCTACTTCCATTTTGTTTGCCATTTCCCCAGTTTTCACTACAGCTGAAACACCTGAGTATTCACCATTACAGTATCATAGACAAAGGACTCCCTTTTACAGCGACCATACATACCTTAATGCCAACCATAGGAAGTGGAAGAATAAAGCAGCAATCCTTCCCTTGGTCGTTTCCAAAGCTGAATGCGTTATCTCCTCATTAGAAAACATATAAAATTATGGCATAAAAAGATGGGATGCAAACACCAACATTCAGTGCAACCTACAGCATGCAATGACATCGGTCTTTTTGGCAGTTATCATGTATGAATGTATCGATCTTAGACTTTCATTAATTTAAATGAAAATATCTTGCATTCAAGAAATGAAAGCTACATAAAAGCATTACAAAAAAATTTGCTCATTGCCAATGAACTTTATCAAATCTTAATACCAACTGTAGCTGAAAAAATGCCTGCAAAATTCAGTTACAAGGGAAAATAATAATGCTAGATTCTGAAGGAGTTTTATTTACTAATGTCCATAAATAAAAATATTTTCATCAACATAAAAATCCAATATGTTTATCACAACTCAGTTTATTTTCATACTCCATAGATATTTCCCCCATGAAGTAAGATTCTTACTGGTTTATTTGTTCCTGTTTCTTTTTTTTTTTTTTTTTTTTTCAGATAAACTCAATTAGGAATTTTTTTCCTACTCATTATAGTTAATTTTCTTTGTTAGCTTAGAATTTGAGCTCATGCTTGAATCTGAAGAGAACCATCTGGATCACATGCCTGGAGAACTGAAGCATGAGGATGAGAGGGGAAAAAGGAAGGAACTTTCTCAAACTTCAGACAGCGTTTTGCTTTAATTTTTCTCTTTCACCACGGCTATGTTTTGTTGCAGTAAAATGAAGTACTTACAGGAAAACAGAAATGGTAAAATCATGTACTTCTAAAAATTACTAATAGGTTCTAGATATAACTCCAAGTACACAAAAAAACCCCCACATTCAGAATACCGAGCCAGGAAAACTAAAGCATTCATCACTCACTGGCAGTATGGCACCAGAAAAATCACAAGTTTGAGTAAAATTTTCAAAAGAGAATACTCCCACACTGAGGAGAACTGGACTTTTTGTTTTTACAGAGAATAAAATTAATCTGAAAGCTTTCTACAGTTCAGAGAGTAAACAGGAAATTTAAACACCCTTGAGAAGTGATATTCCAAATGAAATTTTGTTTTTAATGGACTAAGATTTTATTTTAACCTAATTAAAATGTTATTATCTCATTTAAACTCCTTTCAGCTTTTTGAGTAAAGTAAAATACCACTTCTCAAAACAGAAAAGAGCTGTTTCAAAGCAAAGTCAAAGTATCCTGTTCTGTAAACATCAAAATAGAATGCAAATGAATTCTTTTATTTTGCTGGGCTTTTGTCTAAACAAGAATTCACTGACATGGGCATGCTTCCACAAAACGTCTGGGTTTAACAAAAACAACATTTTTGATAGAAAAAACTTTTGTCCAAAAATTTCTGATTAGCACTAATCATACTGTCTTTAAATGAAAGTCAAATTAGCAATCAGCTACATCACAGATTTTCAGATTTATATAGACACCTGAGTATATAGATAGTCCCCAGCTGGAATATTTTAAAGTATGTAAATGTATACATTCCTTTTGAAAATGAGAATTAGCCTTCTAATCCTTTCAGATACTTTTGAGAAATTAATTTAAATCTGATTTCGCTATCCCATTTTGAACTATCCTTGTTTCCTTCTTTCTCAGAGAATATCCAGAAAATTCTCAGTTTAAGCTCAACAGTTTAATTTTTTAATTATATTTTGTTTAAATAAAAATTGTTTTGGGAAATCCTGGCAACTATTTCCCAGAACAGAAGGTAGGAAAGATTCACCATTCATGTTGGACTGTGTTTTGCCATTCCTACTTGACAACACAGAGTCACATCAGTAGCTGGACTAATGGATCATTAGGGAAGGACTGGAATATCAGCACAGTTGGCTCTGCTCTACTCTTGGCTGCCTTGTTTGTTCTAAACAAGTAATCCATCTGTTGTTATTTTCCAAAATGTAGAGGAGGAACTAATAACCAGAGCTATGGAGCTGCAGTTGCCACGAACCTCCTGGCTGGACTAAGCTGGCTGCTCTACATGTTATCCCAATTCCCAGTAACTGACAGAAAATACCGCCAGCATTTCTAAAATAGCCAGCTCTCTTCATCTATCTAAGTGTAGCTTTCATTGCTGCAATATTTCAGACCACCTCAATATTTTTTGAATGCAGCAAGAGTATGTTATTCTATACTTTGCTATAGTATAAAGAATACCAGAGAAATCGAAGCAGAACAAAGAAGCAGAGGAAAGAGAAAGAGGGTGGGTATAAAACTATTTCTTCCAAGCTTCCAGAAGAAATAGCCACCTGCGTACGGACAGGCCTGATTTACCTCACTGACCTGTATAACTCAGTACATAAATCAGCCATGTTGTTCACATTTCATTTTCATTCTGGCGCAGCTCCACCATTCAGTGTTTCCAATTTTGTTTCAGACAGTCAAATCAGTACACCTACTAACATCTGTACCAGCCATTGTAACCCAACATTTCTGCATGCAGCCTGCACAATCTCACCAGAGGCATGTTATCACCCCTTCAAGACAACAAGCTACTTGTGTTCTTTCATTTGCATTCACTTGCCTTTCTCAAAGTAAGAGTTATATGGTCACCAGCAACTGGAACAAATCTTGAGTGGGCTCTGTGCCTCCCTTCTATCTGGGGGAGAATCTGTGAGCTGCCACGTGGAGGGTGCCATGCAAGATGTACTTTAGTTTACCAAGCTGATGTGTTAAAAGCACTTCTGTACGTGGGCCAGAAATGGACAGATGTTCTCACAGAATACACCCTGAAATGTTTCACAGAGAAGGGCTGCTAAGAAAAGTACTAAGAGCTCAGGATTTCAAGTGCTGAAATAGTGCCTAACTGCAGTTCCTTTATGAATGCAACTACATCGATATGGCTCAACATTGCAAATGCTCACATTCCCAAATCCCAGATAATGGCAGCAAAGAGAGAAAAGAGTCTGCAGTTTGTCAGACGAAGATGGTAAGGTATAACTTAGGTGGTAAAAGCCATCAATACCACAGCAACCACTGGAAGCAAGCAAGCGACACAGTGCCACCTGGGATCTCAGCAGTGCTGCAGACCCAGCCTCATCTATGACTTGCTGCAAACACCTCCAGCCCTGTCTTAGCACAGCTGCTACCCCAAGAGTTGCAGTCCTTGTAAGCCTTCAGAAGATAGTTACCTGCTCTCTTCTACCATATCTGCTCCAAAGGATGGCCTCTCCTGATCAGGAACAGGGCTGTTACGCACCCTTGCACTGACCCAGCCCTTTTACACAAACCTCTGCAAAGCTGTGAGAGCAAGAACCCCAACCTGAGATGGAGAGCAAGAGCTGAAAAAAGTTGACTGTATAAATACAGCATAGTCATACCCACATTGCTTGGATTTATATCTCCAGAAAAACAATCCTCTATCTCCTGTCCTTTTCTTATATACGTCCCATTTACTTTTTTTTTTTTTTAAATATATGCACCAGAAGTTTCACATTTATATTTTAAAATCTGACAGACTATTTGCAGTGTCCCTTGATATGGAAATAAACACTGCGATACTTAATGAGATTAGGCAAGTCAGCAAGATTTCAATATTGCTGGAAAATAAAATGTACTTTTTCCTTGTGAGCTCCTGAAAACAACCAGGAGAGAAGCATGGAATATTAGATAATATTATTATTAGAAAGCAAGGCTAATGGTTCTTGTACTAATTAGCTCCCCATTGAGACCACCTTAACACATTTGTTCTGCTTGATACACAGTTTAGTTACTAAAGAGCTAGTCTTCAATGATGCAGGTTTTCTTTCTTTACTTCATAGCTTCTGAATAGCTCTAATTAGAATTACAGTACTATTTGGAAAGCCTCTAGCTAAATCATTACTGGTTTTCTGAGATAACTGGTTATTTAAAGACTAGTGTATGAATTTCTTATTAAATCAGAGTCTATAGTTGATAACTGCATGGACACCAAGCTTGTCAGAGTCATCAGCATGTAAACTAGGGCCAGGCAAAAAGTTTAAAAAGCACAAATAAGATACCATTTGTGGTTTTTAAGTAAGTACAAATGGTTTCTTATTTATACTTTTCAACTCTGTCCTGATAGAGACTGGCTATGAAGATTAGGCAGGACAACACCTCCTACAGCTGCAGTTAATAGTATACATTTGCTGCCATAATTCCATAAAATAAGGACACTAGTGAAGTCGTGGAAGAGTGTATTCTGAGTTTCGTTTCTGCAAACAAGAAATTGTAATTTATCTCACAATGAGCAAGCCAATCAGTAAGGGCAATGTTCGGTACATAAAGCTGATCTTAAAAGAATTTCTCATCAAGCTTTATGAGGGAAAAAATCGGTTATGAAGTCTGGAAAAATGCAACAAAATGAGCTACACTAAAGACATCTACTGTTTTCTATATGGATTTTAAAAGCAGCAGCATCAACCTGAAAGATAATTCTTTAAAAGCTGTATCACTTATTGTATCAGTGGTTTATCCAGTTAGGATGGAGGAAGATCATTCCAAAAGGATCAGTGACTAGAGACAGGGATGAGGAATACATCCATTTCTTCTGTTCAGTAATTTTCCCCTTCTAACCAGGCCGCCATTATGGCTGCTCGCACCAGGAGGCCCCCAGGCTGGCCAGGGGCAATAAGACCTGGAGGTGCCATCAAGGCCCTGACAATAGGAGCTCAAGGGACAGCTGGGCTGGAGGGACCATGGGCCAGCCTGGCAAAGCTCTTGGGCCATTCCCCTCGGCTTTAGGCATGGTGGGAGGGGAAAAGGAACCTACATGCCAGTTATGAGGATATTCGTGTGCATCATCTCAGGAAGAAATGTCTCCTTGCACTGGGGACAGGCCAAAAGGCTCATCCCTGCCTGGAGAGCTTGTCCCTGCAGAAGAGAGTACAACAGTGTGAGCAGGACACGGCTGCTGGGCACACCACATCCATGAGACGTGGCTGAGGGAAGGGCCTCCTACCTGGATGCAGCCACGGTGGAACCAGGCATGCTTGCAGAAGGGGCACACCACAGTGGTTTAGGAGGTCCTGTCCTCCACCAGTTCCATGAAGATAATGCATGTGGTATCCTCCTCCTGAAGCACCTCCACGGTCTGCTGCGGGTGGTGCTCCCAGCAGAACGAGCTGGGGGAAGAGATGGAAAACATGAGCAAGGCCAAGGTTTACAGGTGGCCATCCACAGCTCTGGACGAGGTTTCCCCAAATGCTGGAGAGGCCACTGCCTCCCTGGGACATCAGGCACATGTCCCTCTTGCTACTCCTTTTCTCCCAGTATGCTCCCCACCGAAAAGCATGAGACACCAAAAGGTCTCAGCATGGTCTCAGCAAATGTTTCTATGAAAACACCGGGATTTCCCTCCCAAGGCTCAGGCTCACCTCCCACAAGCCCAGACTCCTAAAAAACAACCCATCACTTTCCACAATGTCCACTGGCCCTTGGATGGATACTGGAAGACAGAAAAGCCCAGGAGCTCATCAGGGCAGCGAGACAGGGGCCAGCACAAAATCTGCAGAAGTTAAACCTGCTGAGAGTTGAGACCATGTGTGGACAGGCAGTGCTGAACTGCAGGCTGGGTGAGCTGCAATAGTCGTCATCTCAGACCTGATCCTGAGCAAGAAGCACAAAGACCAGGAGAGCTGCACCCCAGGTGTGCTGTGGCTCCTCAATCATTTGACCGGGGCCATGGAGAAGGGCTAGGGACCAGCCCCGCAGAGGTGGCTACTATGGCTTCTAGAGCTATACAGATGCCATGCTTGGGTGGCCACAGTGGAGAGCCAGAAGAGAGCTCAGGAAAGCAAACCCTTGAGTTCCCCTGGGTTGGAGGATGCACTTGGGAGGACCAGATTGGGAGGGCTGGATCTCCCGCACACAGGGACTAGGGTCGCTCAGCAGCACTAGCATGGGGAGGCTGTGCTGGGATCTCTGGGGGAGGAGGTGACATCTGCCAAGTGGCCGACATCAGGGTTTCACAGCTGCAGACCTTGGGTGCCCCTTTGGGGAAAGCTGAGGGCAGCCCCCAGGCAGCTCACCATGCAGAAGACCATCATCCTGGTGCATCAGCCCACCAGCATCCAGGTCAGAGTCCACACAGCAGCACAGCACGCACTGTGGAGGCAGGCAGGGAGGGAGCAATGGGGGGCAAGCATCATCCCTGCTAAGCACCTCCGGAGAGGCCTGGGGAGGTTGTCCCTCCCCATACCACAAGCCTCCCTTGCTGAGCACAAGACAGCCTCTGCACCGGCGGCTCTGGGGAGCTCCTGCCTCCCTCCCTCCACCCTGCCCCTACAGCCCCTGCCCTGCCCTACCCTCTGGTTTCAGGGAGCTGCAGGGATAGTTGCTCTCACCATCCTCCCTTGACTGGGGGGCCTTCCTCTTCATGGCAGTCATGCTGTAAATTGGTGCCGACAGCTCCTCTGCCAACCCTGAGGGAAGAGCAGGAGCAGGACGTGACTCCAGCACCTCTCAAGGAGCCTGGGAAAGTCTCCTCAAGGGACTCCCCAGGACTGCGATGAGCAGGAGGTGACAGGCTGGCTGGGGAAGGGTGTCCCCAGGGCTCACAAGTCAAAGTGCCCCTGCACAGTCCTTGAGGATTTGCTGTCACAGCCAGCACCTGTCCACTCCACAACACATCCCACTCCTGCTGAAATGACCTCACCGGGCCGACTCTAGCCCCACGCTCTGGCCCAAAGCAAGGCTCCCTCCAGCACCCCCAGCTTCCATAGCTCCCACTGTCTCCATGTCCTCATCTTCCCCAGCCCTCCCCAGCCTCCTTGCCCGCACCAAGCTCTGGGCAGCACCTGGGTGAGCTGGAGGAGGGTGGACAGGGAGCGGGGGCTCGCTCTGCTCCATCCCCAAGGGCCTTCCCTGGCAGTCAAACTTGTCCCAGGCCAGGCCAGGAACAGACTGATATGCCAGAGCCTGGCAGAATTAGCCCAAGCCCTGCTCCCCACCCAGGTGCCAGGGCCACGTGCAAGCCACTCAGGCACCAGCAATCTGCTCTCCCGTTCTCATCCACGGGCTTCAGCTCCCAGGACATCGGCCCTCACCTCCGGCTCAGCCCACGCAGCCTCCTGGGAGCCAGCAGGGCCAGGACACGTACCGGGGCTGGGCATCAGCACCATTGCCAGAGGTCTTTGTAGCCAGCCGTATGGGTTGTGATTCCCAAAGTCCTTTGCTGAGACAAATGGGCCTGGGCAGAGCCCCAGCAGCCCTCTCCACTGCTTGGAGGAGCCCTTGGTCAGTGCCATCAGATCTGGGGCATCCCTCACCCCCTGGAAGCTCAGTGTCCCTGTAGGAGAGCTCTGTGTCTCCCCTCAACACCCCACCTCCACCTCTTTGCAAGGCTTTCAGAGACCTGGGCAGACCCTGCCCAGGCATTCACCTCCACCAAGGATGTGGGGAATTGCTCCTTTGCAGACTTACCCCTCTTCTTCCCACTGCTCCCTGCCTCCCCAGTGCAGACACCGGCTGGCATCGCAGCCCAGATATACGTTTGCTGCAGTGCTTCTTCCTCCTTCTCCTCCCAAGCTGGCTTCCTGCAAGAGAAGGAGGGAAAAGACGTGAACCTCCCCCAGCCCTGCCTTTGCTCAGCAAGCACCCCTCCTGGAGCTGGGACAGGGTTTGTGCACCCCTGCAAGCGGGCCTGTCTCCTCCTCTCCTCCAGGCAGCCCCTTTCCTTGGGAACAGCCTGGCTGGGGGCCCTTGAGCCATTTCCCTCTCTTTTAGGTGAGGTGGGAAAGAAGAACGGAACCAACATGTCGGGTACAAGGATCCTCCTGTGCATCGTCTCAGGAAGGAGCGTCTCCTGACCTTTGCAGTGGGGACAAGCACGAAGGCTCATCCCCGCCCAGAGAGCTTAGAGTATCTCTCCAACATTCACAGCCACCTGACATTTTTGGGGAAGAGGGACAACAGAGAGGAGCAGAACCCTGCTCTGCCCTGCCCTTCAGACAGGTTTTTCCTCCCTTTGTACCAGACATTTCTGTTTAAAAATAGTAGATGAAACATCCTGCTATTAGAGATGAACCTCTGTAGATAGAGAGCTCATCTACACCACACAGGTCTAACTGGGGAAGTTACTCTTAAGTAAAACAGCATATGAGTTTCCAGTGCATTTTTTTGTTTTGTATTTTCTCCCCATGAGAACAGCCTTAGTAAACAGTACACTTGTGAGACCACTAAATGAAGTTGCACACACTACTTGACAAAAACACTTCACTGCAAAGTTGTTCATATGTTATAAATTTACATTTTAGGAATTGCAAATAAGCTCTTTGGCACACTGTATCACTATCAAACAGATCAGGAAAAGCTGATAAATAGGATTGCTTTTCCAGTAACAGGTCAGTCACACTAGTCTAGTTTTCATAAACATAGGAAAAAGGAATGGCAAGGGAGTGAGTATTTGTCATTCTGTAGCTTTGACTCAAAATTTAGTCAAGCTCCTTTCACTCAATTTAATGAATTCTGAATACAGATTTTAATGACCATTATATGCACATATGCATCTAGTCACAAAAAACATAGAAGACTGCAACTCAAGTAAGAGTCTCACCCAGCAGAGAAACCAGGCTTGCAGCTCTGAAAATGCCTGATGCCTGCTTTTCTTCTATTAGAGCTGACAAAGACTTGCTCTGGAAGGTCACAACCTCTGCTTGCTACTCTAAGCTTGGGGTTGGGGTTTTTTTTTCCTCAGAGCGAAAGCACTTTACCTTTTTCACTCTCCACAAACAAAGCATTGTGTCCATTTTGAGAATGGGGCAAAAAAGGCCAGAGAGGAGGATTGTCTCATGAAGCAAGGTGTGGTCACCTTTTAGCTTTTCTGTTTGAATTCCGACAGATAGCAATGATAAGCCTTTTCCTTTTGCAACAAAAAGAATTTACTGACTCGGTGGAGTGAATAAAAAGAAACATGCTGTAAAATATAACTGCTGGGAGCAGTTAAAAGGTTCCACACCATTTGCCTGCCTTTTCTGAATGCCTCATTTTGACGAAAAGTACCTCAAAAGCAGGAGAGAAAAAAAATCAGGACAGGAAAGGGGCAGTTATTATTGCATGTGTGTATACATATATACATGGGGTGCGCTTGTGCACATGTTCATATACATGTGTTTACATTATAATCTTACAGTTTTATGTTACGCAAGTGCTTGTGAGGTATGATAATCTCAGTTATCATTTTATTATAACAGAACTGTATGTAGCATATCAAAAAGGAAGTGAGAGAACAACACTGTCAGTTAAACCAGAGGCATTAGAAAACACCGATATCAGCGCAATTCCATCCACACAAGGGTTACGAGAGCCAGAGGCTGCTGGTGTAGCCGGTTTGTCACCGGGGAGTAGAGCTGTTCCACTCAAGATTGCAGACTGCCATCTTCTGGCGGTCTGTCTTAAAGTCACACTTTGTAAGACAGCCGTCTTTTGAGTAAGGTGACTTAAAACACCACCTTTATTCACACTGACTTTTTCAGAGCACATTTTGCAAGCCCATTTTTTCCACTATATTTTTTTCCTGATATCCCACGGAATGGCTCAGGTTGCATCCATATTGCTTTTCAAGGTTTGGTCTGTTGCCAAATCAAATCCAAATTCAGTTTGCGTCCACATGAGCCCATGCTCAAGCACTGGCTTGAGCCGTGGGTTTGAAGACATAACAGGTAACTTGAGCTAATATTCTTTCTACCCAGGGATGCTCCTACCTTAAGCATAGTAGATGGCCCAGGTATACCACAGCTCACCAAAGGGCTCACCATACCAGCCTAGACCATCTGGTGTTCCATCTGCCCTTGTGGCAATGGTATACAGACAGTGTTACAAAAAGAAGACAGTCAGAGTGTCCCATAGTAAGAAACATCTTTTGTGTTGAGTCATAGGCAGCCTTTGCTCAGTAATGTCTATATAGCACTGCATGGGCATTATACCCATCCTACATCCTACTTCTCACAGTGTGCACATAGAAAGTTCAGGCAGTTTTGTAGTTGAGCTGGAACCTGGTTTTGGCTCAGCCTTATAAAATGCAGTACAGGTGTAGCATATGCATAAATAATGTGAAAAAACTGACATATTTCTCATTGAAATTAGAAATGCATTACCCACAGTTTTCTTACTCCCTTCCGCTAGGGTGTATTGCATTTGTTTTAATTTGTTGAAAATGACAAATCTGCTATCATTTGGCACAGCCTTCAAAACAAAATATGTTTCTGAAACATGTTTCTTAGGGAAAGAATGTTGAGATAAAAATAACACAGAAACTAAGATTTGATTCATCTCCCTAACCACTCAAAAAGAAAATTCACTTTCATATGCACACCCGGAAAGGCAAGACTAAAACCTGATTGCTCTGCTCTAAAACTACAGTCTAGTGAAAAGCCCATAGCAGCAGCAGTAAGACTATCCTTCTCTATGAAATGTAGTTGCCAGTCTTCCCCCACTTAAATGAACAAAGCCAGCGGTGCATTATAATTTACTGCATTATTTCAGGCCCAAGAAAAGTAAACTGAAAACACTACAAGCTCAGATATAATGATAGACCACTTGCATTCATTATATTTTGAAAAAGAGGTTTCCCAAATTACCTTTTAAAACTCCCAGGTTTTCTTCTAAAGAGTAGCATCTTTCCTGCAAGGCTTGTGCAGTGCAGAGTTTCGTTCACTTTCACACATTTTTCACTTTCACTGTTATGGAAATCTTGTACAGCAATCTTGTCAATCTGCTATCTCAGCCATACAGTCTTCAGCTTCAGCTACAAATTTATTTTCTGAATTGACTGCATTTCTCATAGATGTGGCCAGTTGGGAAGGACTTGTATTTTTTTGACAGGTATCCTGTCCCAAAGACCTGCTTCTCAATTAAAAACAACCCCACCCATACACCCAAACTATCTGAAACTCAGAAGAGCAGCTGACACTGGAGTTCAGCTGAGAACACAATGTTTTTATTTGCTTCTGTTCTGTTTTATTTACTGTTATTGAAGTTTTCAGTTTGTCACTTCAATGTCAATTTTCTTTATTATTGTCCTTCTCTGTAAGCTACAAAAAGCTATGTACAGCTTGTTCGTGCTAACTCCAAGGTGAACCTAAATATTTTTCAGCAATGATTTCAAGAGATTATTTTAAAGTAAATTTTATCTACTTATTTTACAAAGGTGGAGATCTTGAAGACATAAGGAAATCAATGACATTCATCACCTCAAATTCGTGAAATAACAAACTGCAAAATTTGAGCCCCTTACTTTTCTCTCACCAGCTACCCATCTCACTGCCACTGATTGTCACATTCTCTCTCAGACTAGATTATTAAAGTGGAGATATACTATTGCTATGCAAATGGCTTTTTGACTTGAGTTGTAAATAAATTAGATTTAGTCTGATATAAACTAAAGCCTGATCAATAACTTTAGGCAAAGATCTGCTGCAAAACAACTGCAAAAACCAAAACAACTTCCCTAAATTTATAAATAAACTAGTTTCCCACTTTGTTTCAAGAAGTACCACTTTCCTTTGCTTTTCAATGGAGGTAACAAAAGATCTGCTTCATCATCATGTTGGTGGTGCATCCCATCCAAGACTGTAAATTTTAAAATATTGAAAGAAAATGCTTTAATATTCAGTTGATAGATGTATGTAGGTAACTTACTATTCTGTGAAAGGTTATTCAAAACTTCCCATTCCCTTACTGGGCTTCAAATGGAGATATTTGCTTTGGTCCTTTTTTTATAACAAGTCATCTACTTCATTCTCCATTAATCAGTGTTACCTGTTTCCCAGTAATGCATGTATTATCAGTATTTTAAAGAGGGAGGAAAAACCTGAATGCAACTGAGGTTCCTTAGTAACTGTTTTTTTCTAACTACAGTCTATCAAAAGGATTTTCTAGAAAAAGAGAATGAAAGGAAATAAATGCAGAAAAAATGAAGCTCAGATTATCAGATTTTAAATCCAAAAAGAACTAATATGAACACATAGCAAAGGACAAGACCTTCTCTTAAACTGCATTTGTGAAGCAAAATCACTTTGATAATCCCCAGTATGAAAATTTACTGGATCTATTATTAGCAATGGAAGTAACCTCAGAGTTTAACACCTGTCCCATACTGGGTTCGGCAAA
Organism: Aquila chrysaetos chrysaetos; assembly: GCF_900496995.4. Taxonomy (NCBI): domain Eukaryota; kingdom Metazoa; phylum Chordata; class Aves; order Accipitriformes; family Accipitridae; genus Aquila; species Aquila chrysaetos. The sequence continues at coordinate 28,180,438 of NC_044005.1, forward strand.
ATTCAGAATGCCACAAATCTACCGTAGTCCCTACCAACAGGGAAGTTCAAGTGCTATTGTTCAGCCTGCAAAATACAATTGCAATTTATTAGTGGAACAGTGATTCTTAGAGTCACTAATGACTCTATTAATCTATTTTTTTTAAAAAGACATAAAAGAAGTGCTATTATACAAAATATTTCTACCTACTTTTAAAAGCCTTTAGAAAATATAAAATTTCTTTTAGATCACAAAGGAAACTTAAAACAAAGATTTGAAGGAAAAAGGAGCTGATAATCTATTTTTCAAAGAATGCAGTAAGACCATGCAACTTGATCATGCAGTTTGATCATGCAACTTGAAATTTTCATGTTCTATTGTGCAAATAAATTCTCCATCCACTTTCTTTAAAAAGCATCTAACATGGCCCCTGAATTCTGAATGAGAGTGATGCTAAATGATGAAATTGGAAATACAATGGGATACTAGCCATTTCCTAAGCATTGTGTAATTGATGAAAAGCTCTAAAAATTTAACTCCATGCAGCCAACCACAGAATTAATATTCAGTTTTTAAGTATTAAAAAAATAGACCTACATGATCCAGAATAAAAAAAATTACAAGCAGAAGACAGATTACAATAGCCCATATTATTTAAGTCAAGTCACTCTACCAATAGTGAACGATTGCATAACTGCATCATTGTGATTGCATCCGGTTTCAGTTTTTAAATGTGAAGATAAAAATCTTTTATGTGTCCATTTCTGTTTGATGTTCAAGAGAGGTTAAACTAAAGAAAATTTACATTGAATATCACAAGAAAAGGATCCAAGGAAAAGGCTCAACTTCTCTTCATTCTGATTTAAGTTTGATGATGCACTATACATGATGAGGGTACCACTATCTCACAACCCATCAGCAGGTAATTCGTAAGGAGGTCAAAGAAAGGAAAAGGCCATAGCATCATGCATAATTTAGCAATTTCATCAATAAACAATTCTTCAGATAATAAAAAAGAGCACTGAAAGAGGCATGTGGAGAAGGAGAAAGGGAACAAAAATACCACCAACACCATCTTGCAAGCAAACTTCGACTTTCTGTGCCTACAGGAAACTAGGTAAATAATCCCCCAATTTGCATCAACCACCATGACAATCACGCATGGAAATACAGACACACGTATATTTATACTTTGTACATTACACTTGATCCACTTGGTTAAGTGTTGTGCTTTAACCCAGCAGGCAGCTAAACAGCACGCAGCCGTTTGCTCACCCCCCTCAGTGGGACAGGGGAAAGAATCGGAAAAAAGTCAAAACTTGTGGGTTGAGATAAAGGCAGTTTAATAGGACAGAAAAGGAAGGGAAAATAATAATGATGATAAAAGAAGATACAAGACAAGTGATGCACAATGCAATTCCTCACTACCCACTGAGTGATGCTCAGCCAGTCCCCGAGCAGTGGGCCTCCACTCCTCGGCCAACTCCTCCCAGGTTTTTTTGTTCAGCATGACATCATATGGTCTGGAATATCCCCTTGGCCAGTTTGGGTCAGCTGGCCTGGCTGTGTCCCCTCCCAGCTTCTTGTGCACCCCCAGCCTCCTCACTGGCAGGGCAGTGAGAGAAGCTGAAAAGTCCTTGACTCAGTATAAACATTGCTCAGCAACAACTAAAACATCAGTGCGTTATCAACATAATTCTCACCCTAAATCCAAAACACAGCACTATACCAGGTACTAGGAAAAAAATTAACTCTATCCCAGCCGAAACCAGGACAGTAGGTAATGATATCACAAAAATAAATAAAGTAAATAAATAAAAAAGAACAAGAGGGGAAAAGTAGTAAATAATTATTCAATCACCTTGGACTTCACAAACTTATCTTCAGTAACAGTCAACATTAAAGGCACAAAAGCAAAACCTCTGAAGAGTAAAACTCTTTACAGAAACGGGTAGCTACAATGGTCTAATCAGACCTGACATAGTTATTCTGCTTCTTGAATTCTGTAATAGCCACAAAGAATTCTTCCTATTGTGTGTTGCAGTCTACCAGATTTTTTTTTTATTGTAGTGTGGTAAAACTAACACTTCTAAAAGCTATTATTAAAATTTTATATTTCAAATTACTGGAGAACAGAAAAGCAGAAATTGTTTTTTGATCATCCCATGGTCATGTGTTTTAATTTAATTTTAAGAAAAACTGTCATTGCAAATATATTTCTAATAAGTAATGCTCTAATGTATAATACTAGAAAGAAATATTAATATGCAACATCCTACAATGTCTAGAAATAATTTATTTTTTATACCTATAAACATTCATTTTTAAACATCAGGGACACTCATCATGAATAAACAAAAATTAAATACAAAATTTTTTGAACTTGTTTTAGCTTTTATACATCTTAACTATGGTGCATCTATTCCAGTCAACCTTATCACCACAGACCTTGCAGGTGCGTAGTCTCATCATGCTAGATATTAAATAAGAGGATAGTCAAGGAGAGTAGGGATGAGGTCAAATGCTTTACTGAGTTAACTGCTTTTAGCTGTGATAGTCTGAATTTCCTTTCCACAGTATTTTTTTTTTCAACCCAGATATCATAAGGTGACAAGCATAGGAGTTTTTACAATGTCATGTGATATTAGAAATGCAAAAATTTAGATACCAGAACAAAGCTAGAATTCCAGTCCTTGTCTATCACCTTGACTAAACATAAACTGCATAGAAATGCAAGAACAGATATTTTTACAGAAATAGCCTACAGCAATGTGTTAAGTACTCAGAGAAAATAAAATGCAATTCTTTGAGACAAAGCAATGACAACATTTTTTACTTTCATCTCCATAGCACATAAATGAAAAAAATCACTTAACTCCAGGAGTACAAAAAAAGGTCAGTTATAAAGTTAAATGGACCAACGTAACTCTTTAATACTGATTTTATATAAATTAGATGATTTAATTTTGATTTTATTCTGAATTATTCTCTACTATGTAGGGATTATTCCACATACAGAACATTAAGTAATTACAGGCACATATCAGCATGTGTTAGGTCTATTGTTTTGTGAAGGTCCCTCTCACCTTTTCCTTTTGGCTTTTTTTAAGAGGAAAATTGATAGCATTTTACATATAAACCTAACCTGAAATTACACGTACAATTCCTATACCACTGGGATTATGCATTGAAGTGCCTTTAGAAATCTTTCCACTGTATGAAACCACAGGACTGCCTGCATGCTGAATAAGATCTTAACATTCCTCTTTCTTCTCTTTTCTGAGACAAAGGCATCTGTTTTGCTTCATCCTTTTGCTATCTGCACCATACTATGCCAAACTTGGGGGCTTAATATAGTACATAGGTAGGGCTTGACAATTTTTAAATTTTGGTCACATAGATTTACATTTCAATCTCCACGTTTAGGTGAGAGCCTGTTCTTAAGCCCATTCTTACAGCTTAGAACACAAAACTATGATCTATTATTTATGCATTTTTACCTGTCTCTTCAAGCTGGCACAGTATAATATATTTAATTGGAAGCAAGTAGCCTCAAGTATTTACTCACAAACTGAATCATGTCCTTCTCAAATTTCAGTTCTCGGAGTAGTTCTCATGCACTGCAATAGATAGACCTTGCACAATGGCTTTCCCCAACCATGTGAGTGGCAGGGAATAGGAAATCTTATGAAGAGGTATAGAAGAAAGATCAGGAAGAAAGTGAGACCTAGTTAGCAGTCACAAGCATTTGGTAGCCATCTTAGAATATTTATTTCCCAGATGGTCCAGGTGACATATAATTAGCATCACAGTAAGCATTTATATCTGGGGGGAAGGGAGAGTGTACTCTCTTTTATCCTTCTATAACCAATACAGTTGAGGTCTTTTGCCTATAAATTCCTCTTCTCTGTCCTTCATTCTGCAAACAACGCAATCAATTATCTCTTGACACTAACAAATAAAGAACAATCTATATAACTCATAAAAATTAAATGTGGCATTCTATTCTTAAACAACTCTGGCTAGTTTTGCACAATCAAGGTACTTATTTAGGAGAATAAAATGTGTGTAGAATATATAAAAATGAAGATAAATTATAAATTTTTCTTGCATGTTGGACTTTTTAAATTATAGGTCTGAGAAATCTGTAAATAGAACACAAGTGGTATGAGAACTGGTATCTTTTCACATGGAATCAATCTGTTCTTGAATGCTGATTGCTTGTTTGTAGTCTTCTACAGCCTCTTTATAGAAACCCAATTTACCACGAATATCAGCTCTAAATTTATACATCAAGGCATCATTAGGTTGAATTGACAATGCTGTAAAAATAAGAAATAGAATGTTAGGCTTTTTTATAATCATGTGATAATGTTAAAAAAGAGAAGCATCATCCAAAAACTTTTGTCAGTGCTCAAATTCTTCTCCAGACATGCTTTCACAAGAGAAAACATATTACATACATTAAGTTTACATCAAGAGGTAGGCAACTTTGTTATGTTATTTATACTTTGGGGTTTTTTTTCTGGTTTTGATGCCATTTATGAACCCCACTTTACCTTTGCCCCAACAGCAGAAACTATGCTTTCCTCTGAAATACAAGCAAAATCTTAGAGAACTACTACCATCCAACTTCTGGAACATGGCAATGAACCCAGTATCTTATTCAGTTTCTCCATTGTATGAAAAGGATTCAGGTACTTGTTGGAAAGCTTAATCTGCTGTTTTAAAATTCTGCTTCAGAGAGAACATTTTTTGAAAATCAATCAGCTCCCTGGTCTAGTCAATTTTCACCACCTAACACTATGAAAACATTAGTCATGAAAGCCATGAAGTAAAAACACTATTTTGACAAATTTCACTGTAAAAGTAAACTAATTTCTTAAAAAAAAAAAAAAAAAAAAAAAATCTGAAGAGAGTTATCCTTTCAGGAAAGATGATTACCTGTGCAATCAAGTGTTGTCAAATCAAAGTCACATTACTAAATTTTGTTTCAGTGAATTTAATACAAACTAAACATAGCTTTAGTTACTGGAAGAAGTTTGCCTGTGTATCCAGAGTTGCTGAATCTCATGTTAGTAGCAATGACAAAAGCAGCAATGGAGTAATACAGTTCAGCTGTTTTGAACCTGAACAAAAGCTTTGGTTTTTACTAAGATCAAGATGAAAGTTTGATTCAGTTCCTTTTCTCTATGAAACATGTCTATTCCCAACAGAAAAGCTTATGGAAGCCAAACACTGTTTCAAAACTTATTCTACAAAGAGCACGTTCATTAAATTTCATGTTTATATATAAAATAAGCTACTTGGATGCCATTTTCTAGGCACCTACATATCTAACACACACACACACACAAAAACTCACAAAAAATTTTCAGACTTGGTAAGTATAGTATTTTCCCATTAACTTCTTGCTACAATTTTGTTCAGAATGGGGCTCTGTTCAGCTGCTAATGACACATATTATATGAAACAGTTTATCTTCTAATTTACATATTCTTCCAATTTTGAGAATGGAAAAAAAACACAATTAATTAGCATGTTTACTTTAACTTCCTCTTTTTCATCACAATATCTGATCAAATTAGGTAGAAAACATACCAGCCAAAATACACACACACTTTCTGAATCATGAAATAAAGCCAAGTAATTTATCATCATAATTGTTAGTATGCTACCAAACATAATCATGACAGGTAAATAAAGATTACCTGTTGAAATGTCTTTCTCAGCTAGTTCATATTGCTTCAACCCATAATAGAAATTTGCCCTGTTAAAATACACTGCTGCAGAGAATGGGCAGAGACAAATTGCCTTCTCAAAGTCTTCTTTTGCTTCTTCAATACTGTTTAGTAATGCATTTGTAATAGCACGATTCATAACAGCAGATTCATTTCTTGGGTCAAGTTGTAATACCTTTGAATAATAGCAATAGGCCTGCAAAACACATGAAGTGGAAACAAAGTACGCTGTTAAAATTTGAGAAAATGGCTTATGTACAACTTGTAAATTCCAGTTTGTTTCTTTTAGCTGTTAGTATTCTTAAGTCTTTACTCATTCTATTCAGTGTTCTTTGTGCATAGAAGACACACAGCACCAGCATGTTTATCCACAAATAGGTCAATCACCATCCAGACAGACTTTTGAAAAGTAACAGCTGTTTATGCTGAATTGTAATTGTAGCAGAAGAAATAAGCTATACACTAAGGCCAACTTGAATTAACATAGAAAATAGCTTATAATGCAACACCTATTCTTGAACTCCTTTCTTCATAATTAGACAGCCTCTGTGAGACAGTAAGGAGTCACAGAAACACAGTAAAAAGGAAGAACAGCCTACACAAGACCAGTCATGGAAGAATGATATCAGATGCATACGAAAACAGATTATATGATCACAGAAGAAGCCATATGCAGGGCACTGACCTTGGACTCCTAAGGAATTTCTGATCCAAGTCTAACTAATGCTGAAGAGCAACAAGGAATCTAACTCAGAGAAACAAACAAGAACATTAAATTTTTTTCTTACATGACCTATTTCTTGTGCTTTATGAAGTACAATCTAGGTTTAACACCGTATGCCAAGTCTGTACTACACATGATGAATTCCTTAATTAACTGCAAGCTGAAGTGTTTACAGATGCAACTCTAGGAGAGAATTAATTCAAGTAGATGAAATGTGCTGAAGCATCCATGCTGGTTCTGGGTTTCCACAGCTGCTGGACCACAAAGCTCCAATCAAACAAATGCCTGAGCCTATGCCCAGGAAATGTGACTGGAAAACCAAATAAAAATCATGGCACAGGCCTCCTCACTCAGATAAAAATAAATGATCCTTGCCTTCAAGCAGATTTCAGATTCTCTCACAAGAGGAATTTCAGTATCCAACTCTTCTGTATTTGAATATACCCACCATATTCAAGCAGAATTAGGTGATTTAAAACTCCAAAGTTACTGTGGTAACAGGAGGAAGATCTGACGTCTTGATTGATGGTCATCAGCAGGAGATTCTTTTCATTCTCCTTGTCATGGTGCTATAGTGAATCTGGGCAAGTTATTTAATGTGCAGGAATTAGACTGGGGGGGAAGCTACTGAACATTAGTGAGATTTTGGTATCTCAATTATTTACAAATTTTTGTGACGTGTATCCTAGGTGTCATGAAGCTTAGTTCATTCATAACAATGATAAAATACGCAGTAGTAGGGCAACTATTTGTTATTAATTACTACAGATCAATCATCTTCTGGCAGAGGACTATGAAATTCAAAGTAAGAAAGCCTCATGTTAGTTATACTTAAAGACAGCTTTATAACAACAGTATTTATTCAAGTAAAAAAGTTCTGAAGAGAGTATAAAGACAGACTGTAGACTTACCTGTGAAAACTGTCGATTATGGAAGTAGATATTTGCTGCATTGAAATAGGCTAATGCATAGTTTGGGTCAACAGAAATTGCTTGTTGATAGTCCTTCATGGCACAGGGTAGATATCCCATTAACTGACTGATGACACCCCGATTTGTTAGCAGCGGAGCAGTGGTAGTGAGCTGAAAGGAAAACATAGATGCATTCTTACTCAGGGAAAATTTACACTTTTGCAGTAATTTATTCTGGCTTTCAAAGATACATTTACTTTTAAAAAGATTTGAATTGCACCTTCTAATCCAAATTGGCAACTATTAATGTCAGTATTGGCTGGCTTCATAGCAACAGGTTGATTTTAGCAATATCACTTTAAGTTAACATCTACCTTTAGTGCGGCATTTATATCTTGAAATGCAGCAAAAGTTTCACCCATTTGAAGACAGACTGAAGCTCGTCCATCATATGCAGCATGGCATTTTGAATCAATGCAAATGGCAACTGTAAATTGGCTCCATGCTCTCTGAAGCTTTCCAAGGGCCTAAAATGAATTGCAATATGTCCATAATAAGAAACATAAGAAATGTAAAACATACTAATGGTCCCACTTAAAAAAATTACAGCAGAGAATGGAAGCATGCTTATATTTACAAATGCAGTTAACTAAATTTTTTTTAAAATTAGTTCAAATACCTTGTTAATTTTCAAATATCTTGTTAATTATGCAACACTCATTGTCTTTGCAACTGTCATGTATCTGTCACAACTGTTTTAACTGCAAATATTACCTCTTCTACATCACAGAATCACAGAATGGTTGAATTTGGAAGTGATCTCTGGAGATTGTCTAGGCCAACCCCCTGCTCAAAGCAGGATCAGCTGGAGCAGGTTGCCCAGGACCATGTACAGTTAGATTTTTAGTATCTTCAAGGACGGAGACTCCACAACCTCTGTGTGTAATCTGTTCCAGTGTTTGATCAGCCTCACAGCAAAAAAAAAAGTTTTCTGATGTTTAAATGGAATTTCCTGTATTTCAGTTTGTACCCATTGCCTCCTGTCCTGTCACTGTGCACCATTAAGAAGAGCCTGGCTCCACTTTATTTATAGTCCTTCATCAGATATTTATACCTATTTATAAGATTTCCCCCTTGACCCTTCATCTCTCTTTCCCTTCTTGTATGACAGATGCTTCAAGGCCTCAATCATCTTAGTGGCCAGTATGTTCATGTCTCTCTTGTATTGGAGGGCCCAGAACTGGACACAGTACTCCAGATGTGGCCTCACCAATACTGAGTAGAGGAGAAAGATCATCTCCCTTGACCTTCTGGCAATGTTGCTTCTAATATAGCCCAGGGTATCATTTGCCTTCTTTACTGCAAGGGCACATCACTGACAACTTCAGCTTGTTGTCCATCAGGACCCCCAAGTTCTTTTCTGCAAAGCTGCTTTTAAGCCAGTCAGCTCCCAGCTTGTAGCGGTGCATGAGGTTATTTCTCCCTAGATGTAGAACTCACTCTCCTTTGTTGTACTTCATGAGGTTCCTGTCTGTCATTTTTCCCAGCTGCCTAGCACATCATCCCTCTAAAAATGGCAGCACACCCATTTTGTAGATCAACCAGTCCTCCCAATTTTGTATCATTTGCAAACTTGCTGAAGGTGCACTCTACTCCATCATCCAGGTCATTAATTAAGATGTTAAACAGTATTGGACTTCCTACTGCCTGCTGAGGGTACCTCACTAGTGACTGGCCTCCAGCTGGACTTTATTGCACTAATAATGACCCTTTGAGCCTGACAGTTCAACAAGTTTTCATTTCACCTCACTGTCCACTTATCTAGACCATACTTCACCAGGTTTTCTATGAAGACCTTATGAAAGACTACTGAAAGCTTTGCTAATGTTGAGATTAACAACATTCACTGCTCACCTCTCATTCACCAAGCTATTCATCTCATCATAGAAGGCTATCAGGTTGATTAAGCAAAATTTCTCCTTCATAAACTCATGTGGACTACTCCCAATGACCTTGTCCTTCATGTGTTTAAAAATAGTTTCCAGAATTATTTGCTTCATCACCCTTCCAAGGACCGAAGTGAGGCTGACCTGCCTGTAGTTCCCCAGATCCTACTTCTTGCCATTCTTGAAGACAGGAGTGACATTTACTTTCTTCCGGTCTTCAGGAATGTTTACCGATTGCTATGACCTTTCAAAGATAATTGAGAGTGGCCTCACAGTGATGTTGGCTAGCTCCTCAGCACTTGTGGGTGTATTCTATTAAGTCCCATGGGCTTGTGTATGTCTATTTTGTTTAAATATTCCCTAACCTGATCCTTGTCCACCAAGGGCAAGTCTTCCTTGCTCTGGAAGGAAGGTCTGGTCACAGGGACTTGGGATTCCTGAAAGCCAGTCTTACCAGTAAAGACCAAAGTGAAGAAGGCATTGAGTACCTCTGCATGTCCTTTATCACCGCACCTCTAGTCACATTCAGCAGCAGGCCCATATTTTCCCTAACCTTCCTTTTGCTACTAATATACTTGTAGAAGCCTTTCTTGTTGACCTTCATGTCCCTCACCAGATTCAACTCTTGATGGGCTATATATGAGCTTGTGACCTGAAGACTTCACATGACAATAAAATTAAACCACTAGGTTGTTCAGCAAAAGTACCTCCCCTGGATGGCCAAATGGAATTCTGGTATACTGTACATTGTGAAGGCCTTAGCACAATCAAGAAAGTGCTTAATTCTGGGCAAGTAGGCCACTTGGGACCACAGGCAAAATGTAAACCTTTTACCTAATATATGTATTAATTAAGCAAAGGTGGAAGGCGAATCATCTAATTCCTCACATCAAAATACTTCTCCACATGTGTCTATGTTTAAGTCCCCAAAGGTATAAGGCTTAAGAGAAGGCATCTAGTGAGAATTAGGACTCTCAGAAATTAAGCACCTGCCACTATGTGAACTTTCTGAGTTGCCTCCTGTACCTAAGATGTCTAATTCTTACCTAAGTTTTATTCCTACCTACTCACCAATGTAGTCACTCCAGATTTTTCTCTTGCACAGTACTTCCCAAAGCACTGTGAAAGCATTAGTTAGAATTTAAGTGAATTGGCAAAGCTGTAAAAGGAAATTTGCATGACACGTATGCAAGACTACCTGACACAGGCTACTAACATTAATCCCTCATTTACATTGGCAAAAAATAATCCGCAACAAGAACCATGACAATTCAAGACATTTCAGACAACTGGATATAATAAAGCACAGTAACTCAATGACATAAATTAGACAGAGACAAAAACTGCCAAGTCATATCATATATCCCTTTACTAATATAGAAGTTCATTTTCTATGTAGGTAAGTAGTTTTCAGAGATCATTATATATAAGGCCTTTACCAAGGGATTTTAGCAGATTTGCCAACAGTGTAGTTTTGATAATTACATACAAGATTTTGTTTTACACAGATTTGTCAACACTTTGGCTGCTTTTTTACTTCAGTAAACAACTCATACACACAAAACATGCCAGTTCTTAATGTTAGTTTATCAGAGAACCATATACGCAAATCAAACAAGTATAAGGTTACTTGATATTCCATTATTCAAGAGCAGAACTCCAACAAGATTGGGCACAAAAGTGAAAAGAATAATGGTCTATCCATTTACTTAAAAAGACAGAAGATGCCATAAGGTTTGTCTAAAGTACATGGATGATTTTATGTTTATTATGATTATTTTATTTATTATATAAATGTATGCATATGAGATTGATGTTATTTTGTTTGATTAAACATAACATTGACAATGAATTTTGGTGTGTTACCTTAAAGTTGTATCCTAAGCAAATTCTGGCTTTTATACACTTTGGATTCAGGTGAATTGCTCTCAAGAAATCTTTCTGTGCTTGTTTACAACCAGCCTCATGTCCATTTTCCATGTACGAATTTCCTCGTCCAACATAGGCATCCACAGAAACAGGATCTAGTTTGAGAGCCTGGTCAAATGACCTCACAGCTTCTTCAAACTCATTAAGTCTAAAAATAGAGATATTAATGTTTGTTGTTTAAAATTTCTATAAATAAAATTCTTAATTTATGAATAATCAGCAAATACTACGCCATAATGCCCATTGAAAGTAGTTCAATTCTGGCTGAAAGGGACACTTTTCTTTTTTCCTTAAGTTTGCTTTCTGTATGTGCTCCCTGCTGTTTATAATATTGAAGGTAGTCTGTGTAAGACCTTGCAGACTTCAGTTTGAATTCCTTGGCCTGAGAAAGAAAACAGCTAAACTCTCATTAACTTTTGTTGGGCCAAGATTTCACTTTTCCAACAGTTGTACTCAACAGAGAGACTTTATCTGAGTCATTCATGCTGTCCAAATGTCATGACCAAACATGTTTTTGGTAGTCTGTTCAGACACAGATGTTTCAGCCATAAATAATTTACTTCTAATACAAGCCTTCTCTCTGTTTTTTCTCATTCCAATTCTTGAACTTATCCAAACGATGCTAAACTTGCAGGGTAAAGAGACAATATTCAGGGTTCTAAGCAAAGACCATGCTGGTCTAAGAGTAAGCCAAATGTAGAACTCCATTCTTAGATAAAACTTGATGCACCTGAGGTATACCAAGTAGGAGTAAAAAGGACTAAATACCTGAAATGTCAATGAATGCTAGTATCTTTACACATAAAGCAAAAACTTTAACATGTCAAAGTACAAAATTGTTTTACCAAGAAGATACTGAAAGATAAGGTATTGTTCAAATATAAGCTACCCGTGTCTACCTGAAGCACACAGCCTGACTTCTTTACCAAAAGAGGAAAGATTAAATATATTTAGCTAACAAATAACTTTAAGGGTTGTAAACTAAATGCTTTTTAAAAGTTGCAACAACAAATGAGGGCTTCATTCCAAATTTTTTTGATAGGCAGTCATGAGGTTAGAGACTACAGGATGAATCCCAAATGCATCTTAAAATGGGTTATATAGCTGAGTTATATAGTTACTAGGGACTCCTTTTGCCAGTTGAATACAGACATGGGCACCAAAATCATATGCTCAGTTCTTAGAAGCAGGATTCAACATTGCTGTATGAGTTCTACATCATCCAGACACTGAAAGATGGAGTCAGTTATGCCCTAAGTACAGGCATAGTAACACAAAAAGTTTTGATGCTACAGTCCTGAGTATGTCCACCTCCACACTGCCTTCGCAGCAACAAGGTTAAGCAGAGATAGATGGCAGAATAACTGTAGAATAAAATAGATTAGACTAAACTAATAGGTAGATAGCACTTAAAATTTCCTTTTTATCATAGGTGATATTTGTGTGAAATAGGAGCTATCAAATCCAAATGCCACTAGGATAAGTAGACTAAGATACTAATGTACATCTAATTTCTTCCACTTTATATCTATTTTAAGTGATTAACAGATTTAATTTAGTCTTTCTAAATAAACCTCACCTTGATGAAACTACAGTTTAGAATTTCCAAATAAAAAATCCAGGCAAGGAAGACCATTGAAGCTTTTGCTTTTCTTTAAAGGACAAAAATGCATATTTAAACAGAAATTGCACCCTAACTAATTCTGAACAAACCAACCCGACTCTGTTTATCTCAGAATTCTTTGTTCTTCATTCCTTCTCTTGGTTCTATTTTATCATCCTAGTATTTCCTCCTGATGCTGTCATGAACACATAGTCGCTTGATACCAGAAGATTTTAACACCAGTTGTTAAAATTGAAAAGTATCTAATTTTCTTTTTTCCATTCCTCTTTACTATTTTCCCCTCCCACAGTTCTCAGCATACTCAATACAAAAAGGTGAAAAGGAATATAAAGCTCAGGAATTATTTCATTTTTCTACTCTCCATCAGACAAAACTACATATCTTACCTATGATAGCAGATTCCAATAGCTTGAAAGATCTGGCTATCATATGGACTAAGCAACGTTGCTTCTTTAAAGTCCTGAAAAGAACAGATATCAAACCATGCAAACTGATATTGTTTCACTTCACCTACAACTGTGGTTTTAGCTAAACAATTTTATACTTCTATATAAAAACAGAGATGATGTCTGACAAAGGCATTATACATTCAGAAGTATTGGAGATGTATTTAACTGCTTTTATACTTCTTGTCCCAGACTTTGAAAGAATAAAATCTTCAAAGTTATGTGGTATCATGGTATTTCCTACAAAGCTGGAGGCACCATTTCCAGAAACAAAACCTTCCAGAAAGATATTTTTTCTTTGTTTTTAATGGAAATACTGTACCCTAGCTGCTATTATTAAATACATGTATATTGAAAATATATTTTGCTATACTCAATTTCAATAGAATCATCCCAATAATAAAATTACGTAGTTACTTTCTGTTATTACTTTGACAAATGGAGTAAACCAAACTCATATTTGCTTTGGGACACTCTATGCACAATGTTCCACTGAAAGACTTCATAGGGCTTCTGACTTTTGCCTTTTACTAACATTCAGAACATTTTTCAAAATGCTTGTGGTTTTGATATATGTGGTTCAATTGTAAAAACTGTACAGGTGCTTTTAAAATCAAATACAATCATTTCAATTATGATGTAAGGAAGCACTTTAGGCTTCTGCATGGGAAAGCAATCAGTATGTAGTAGGAGTGGTTTAGCTGATGCATCCACTGAACTACAACTTAGAAAGCATTTACTTGTTCAAATTGTAAAAATAAAATTACGTGGAAGATTTTAGTACTTTTGGAATTGCAAAAGTGGCAAAATAATGATATGCATATATATATATGTTAATATTTTGTTAGAATAAAACCTCTCTTTTGGTGAACATGCTATCATAAAATTATAGGTCTGTTTTTAAAAAACTACTGAGACACACTGTTCCCATCCAGCAAAGCCTTTCAAAGAATACCCAGCAAAGCTAATGGGATTCTTCATGTGCACAATTTGGAGCACACACTCTGCTCTGTGTATGGAGCAGAGCAAAATCAGGATCAGAGTTCCAAGGACCAGGTTTGGTTTACTTAAACCAAAGGTGCTATCCTTACAGGTAACTGCACATTTCACAGAATCAACAGGAAAAGACACTTCTATATAGCAATTCAGATCTTATATAGACTGAATTTTAACTTTTCCTTTGTCTTCCAGTGTACCCAATTCAGGAATACACTCACTTCAAGTAGTATGTATCTGTACTTAAGTAATTGCATCCTAATTCAACCAGCACTATATGCATATACAGATATACTCCTTGCAATAAAATATTATCAGAACTGACACATAAGGACTCAAGCATATTTATAATCACTAATGTTTTTCTTAAATAAGCTGTTATTTTTTGTGTCTGTTGTTCAATTACCATTTTGTATATTTGCCTTCACTACAATCCATTCAAAGAATTTCTTGCTCATCCTGCTGGTTCTGCCCCAGTCTCTTTCTACTGGCCTTACGTATCAGTTCGTACCACCTCAGCCTCTTTTCTGAACTATTCTGATCAACTGCACCTTGAAGCATAAAAGACCAATAACACAATATTTCTACTTAAATTATTTCTGCGCAAGGTCTACCAACTGTAAAGAGCTTTTGTTGTGCACTTCCAATAGGACACTTCCAGGTCATTGGAACGGGATTCATATTCATTCTTCATTTTTTATTTGCAAATAAGAAATATTACTCAATTTTTAGAATGCCTATACTGAAATTGTTGCTATCGCATAAAGAAGGTAACACATTTTAAAGTTACTAGTCCATGATGGAAGCAATGAATGCACCAGTTACACTAAAAATAAATAGCACTGCTTTTAAAAAAAAATAAAACTTTTAGAAAACTTTAAAACTATTTAAAATTAAAAAATGAAAATCCATGTGTGTGAAAGAGTAATGTTTAACACTGTTAGGTTTCAAGCCTGCTATTGCTATACCAGATGGAGTCCCACGGAATGAGAGTCACCTGCACTGTGAGTCAGCATCAGAAACACATACTATTTTTTTATATTTAAGAAAATTATCTTGAGGTTGCACCCTTCCTGCCCTTTCAACAAAAATGTTCAGTTACACAAACACACACGTACACAGAGGAACAAAACAAGCCCACTCAATGAGAACCTCAATTTGTTTAGGCTTCTGCAATGAATTAGTACTCATTTGGACTCAACATAAATTACTTCAAGATTAAAAAAGAAGGAAAAATCAGGTTCTTGCTTATTAAATTTTGTGCAACTCCCATGTTTAACTCTAGTAGCATAAAACTGTAAAACAAGTAAAACTGCATTTTATTTGCATCTTCACAGCCAGGCTGGTATTACGTGTTGAGCAAATGAGAACTGGGCACAAACTATTTCAGAAGACTATGAAAACTGTCAAGCTGGTCTTTATATCAGCAATGGCTTACGTTTAACAGAAAACTCTAAATTTCCTTTACTCAGAGAAGGATTTTGTACCTCACATGCATTAGCATAATCACCAAGTTCCACGTAGAGTAGTCCACAATTAATTAACACTTTGAAAGCTATTTCCTTACTCAATTCAAGCAGAAGAAGAATTCCATAATCTTTCAAAGCCTACAAAAACATAAAATGCATTTTAAACCATAATTCATTCAGAGGGATACGATACTTCAAAATTTAAACGACACGCTTACAAATTCCTACAAATCATGTGCTTAAGCACAGACTTCAGTGTGTCTATTCCAATGTTTCACTGTTTCCACATTGAATTTAACTGAATTTGGAGCCTCCTGTAATTACATAGATACCCATTTCTAGAGAACGGAAGCAAAGATAATGCAAATATATTAAATAGACATAATTAAAACTTATTTTGCCATTATATAAATTTCAGAGTTAGAAATAAATCTTAATTACTTCTACTGGTAAATTTTATGTCTAAATTCTTTTTAAAAAATACACAACAAATTATTCTAGATTAATTCATCATTAATTAATGTCAAAGTAAGGTACTTTTAAAATCAAGCATCTTCAAATATAAATTATTGCTATTGAGAAATCTAAACACTAGTTGTATTAACTAAATTTGGGTTTAAATTTTGTAAAAGAGCAAATAGTGATATGATTAGGTAGACTGAAGAAGCCTCAATTCTCAAATTATCAAAACTGAAGAGTATTTCAACAATGCTTGATCTGAAGAAGTTCTAGCCCAACTCTTTTTTCACCTGAAGAATGAACTTATATAGTATACTTAAGAATAACTAGACAGTTTAGAGGTAATATGACAAAAATGTCCTTGATTGCATTATTCCATATACTAGCCACTTAAGAGAAGTTCTATTCTTTGTCACTTCTAAACTAAGCTAGATATTAGAAACAGCTTTAAAGAAAACAATCCAGTTCTTGTTAGATCTTGTAAATTTCTTCTGTCAATAATATACTACATTTTTTCTGCAACTTCCCTTGTACTTTAAGTGGCTTTTCTGGAGAGTGATAGCAAAGAACAACTTTCATAATACCTTATTTATGAAGGACTATCATTTTCACATCTTAAACTTTTACCTTCAGTTACTGTAATCACCTATTTTTCTTTACCCATCTGCATCATTCTTGGCCAATTAACCTCTAAGCACAAATGGCCTTTGCCCAAGGTCGATTTGACTTGAGACATCTGAGCTTAAATACTTCGGAACTAACTCTGTCTTGGAAAACAGGCCTCATCAAAATGACAGTTCAACATCATTGTGTTCCCAGTCTGATGCTTCACAGTGCCTCTGCGCACCCTGTTGTGCCTTTGCTTTATAACAAAGGTAGAAAGCAGAAACACTCAGAGGCAGCTCACAGGCAAGTTGACAGAAGTGTCAACATGTCCAGAAAAACAGGACTGTAAAAGAGGGTTGGATGTAGGCCAAATCCCTGTTTTGAGGTAGTCTTCTTCTGGATATAGTTCTTATATTTTCGAAGGGATATCAAATGCAATTAATATGATAGTAGAGACCCAAAAAACATTTATTTTAAACAATTTCCTGAAGAGCACAATCATTCAGGAAGACATTGCAAGAGGTCATAAATTTAGACTAATTGTCAATAACAGGTTACTAGCTAATATGAACAATTGAGTGCTCGTGTGATGTTGAAAAAAATTAATACCATACTTTTTTGAAGTCCTTTATTTGATGATAACAGACGGCTCTGTTATAATATGCCAAAATGCAGGTTTTGTTGAGGTCAATAGTTTTTGAAAGATCTTCAATTGCAGCTTTAAAGGTCTGCAAATGAAAAAACACTATGAATAAATTGTAATTCAGAGTTCATGGTACTACATATGCTTCCTCAAATAATGGCATATTGTAAAATTTTATTTCATAGTTCTACATTTTGGTTCTTCATTAGTACTGGAAGGCATCCAACCATTTCACTATGTCCTCTATGGACTACTTACTGCAGTCCTTACAGCAGTGGGAGCACTTCTTCAGAAGCTCTATTTGTGCAAAGACTGGGCAAACAAACATTCTTAGTGTTTTCTTACATCACATCCATATACTGCAATACATAATCGATCCTTAATTTTACTAGCTTACATTTTATATCTTAACCTAACATAGAAGGTATCTTTTGTGGAGTTTTGGTACTTCTGTCTATCACTAGGTAAGAATCTATTCCATGGAACTTAAGAGGAGAATAACCAGGTAGATTTCCAGTAGCTTCTCCAACCCATCAATCATTTTCAGTTACACAGAACAACCAGAGAGTAGCTTCAATGCGGAATGGGAAGTATAATAATCAGGTGGAATTCCTGGTTTCCATTAGCAACACTTCTACCATTATTTCACCATTCTCAAGTGTCAAGTAAGACACATTATAAGTTTTAAAGGAGAATGCAAAAGTACAACAACAAAGACAGTCCCACCTTATTCTGATACTTTAAAGTTCCTCGGTAAAAATAAGCTCGCGCACTGCTAGGCAGAATTTTGATCGCCTCATTGCAATTCAGAATTGCCTTAGAGTATCTACCTTTACTTCCATAGTAAGCAGCACGACTCATATATGCCTGTAGAGATGAAGACAGAATGATGACATGGTAGAAAACAGCTTTGTTTAGCATTATAAAACAAAGGTTAAATAGAAGACAGAAATTACAAGTTTATAAAAACATACATCTTACAAAGCTTGTAATTTCTTTTATTCAATGCTTGCCATGTGTTTGCTGGCAGATTACAAGGCAATACACCCATAAATGCAAAACCTTTCAGTCTTTGAACCCATCCAAAAAATCTCCCACAGAACCAAACTATCAGGAGTCTTTATATTACCTGGAAATGTGATGGACAAAGAGCAAGTGTTCGATTGAAATCTTGGATGCATGTAGCTTGTCTGAGCTGCATTCTACACAGCCCTCGCTGATAAAAAGCATCAGGGTAACTTGAATGTAGTCTGATAGCCATACTAAAAGCATCACAGGCCTAAAAGGATGACATATCATCAGGGTTAAATATGGTCTTTTTTGTCAGCTGAAACCATAGCCTAACTAACTGACTCTTTTGTACAGCTAGATATGACCTATTTTTGCAGTTGGAACCCACCATGTACCTGCATTGTTTTTTATCACTTTCATCCATTTACTGCTACTTAAAATTTTGTAACATTTAACACCCTACCTAATGCAATCATAACCTCAAGGAGGCACAATCTAACTCATTTAATAATCTCATTTCTTCAGTGAGACTGCAAAAGTTTAACCACACACATGGTCTTCTGTCTGTAAGAGATGAAGTAGTGAAGTTGTTTATTTTGATGGACAATGGATTAACATGGCTAGTATGCAACTCCTTTAAAATACATCCAGATACTTTTTTCCTCTACATTGTACATTAGGTTACAAAGTCATGGGCTTTTCCAGGATCTACAGCTGTAATATCAGATGTACGTTGACAAAGAAAGTCACATTTTGCAATTGTCATGTATTACCACATTAGATATTTCAGACAATTTTGACAGCCTTCTTCCAAAAGAGTATCACTTTTGACAAATGGGGTTGGAAGCAGACAAGGCAAGAAATTGTTCTCTTCCTTGTGAAATTTTGTTATTTCAAATGTTTCTAGTTTCTGTCTTGAGCCTTTTAGCAAATCAAAAACTGAAACATTTATTAAAATATCAACATAGAAAACATTTGCATGAACTCACACTAGGCCTGCCACAAAGCTCACTGGTAAGCTTTCAATAGTTTTCAACAAAGAAGTCTCTAATACAGTTAAAAGTATTGATTTGTTGAAAGAAGGGAAGTATATTTTTCTTAGGTAATGCAGTTTATTTCTTAAGTGTCATACATAAGTGCCGAAGAGAACCAGCTAGGGGTGTTATGAGCTACAGTAATATAGAAAACAGTTAACAAATTACAAACAACTCCATAATATAATAAACTAGGAATTCCTTTGTCCAAGTTTACTACCAATTCACTAAGCCACCAATACTCCTACATGAGTGTTGTTTGTCTGTAGGATCTGTGAAGACATTGATAAACACAAAAGAAATTCATGTTCTTTATTCCATCAGAATGGCAATTAATGACATACATTAAAAAAGATCATAACATTAATACTGGAAACATGACTCACAAGCTTGCAAGACAGTCTAATGTACATCATGAATTCAAAAGAAAATTGCTAAAGGCAGTGGAGGCTGTTTAGAAATATTTAAATAATTCACTCAGTTATCATGGTGGTTGTTTACAAGCAGTGGAGTCAAAGGCTAATGTATTCTATATAATTAACACCAACCCATAATAAACTTTTTTGCTCCATGTAACACAGGCCTGTGAGATAATACATTTCTGCAGTCTCAAATGTATTAGGCAGGATTTTTGCTGAGGTCATCAGGAGCTTCATAGCTTTTTTAAAACTCCTCACAGCATCCTGCAATACAGAGAACATTAATAGTTGTAAAGCACTTAACTGAAAATCTGCAAGATTTTTTAGACATTTTAAATTATTTTTAAATTTTTTTTTTAGTCTTTCTTTGGAATGTTATGGTAAAAATGACTAGTCTAGTGTTCTTTGATGTTGCTGGAGTTGGACATACCCTTGATCTCTGAATGGTTCATATTAATAACTGATTAGAAAAACAGAAATATTGCTGACTTTTATTTATATATGACAAAGTAGCTAATGTACATGATCTAGAAATAACATACAGTTCGTTTATACCATTATTTAGGTACATATTTAATTATAATTATTTATTAATTTTACTTATATTTATTTCCTTGGGAAGAAGAGGTATACCTTCTGATGGAGTCTGACAATAATAAAGTACTTGTTACAGGTTTCTTTATGTAAATAATGACAAACTATTTATTCCATAGACAACACACTAAATTTAATAACCATTAAGAAATATATCGAAAGGATCAATCCTGTATAGGTATTGAAGGAACTTAAGTGAATAGCCTCTCAGAATTTTACCATGTCTCATAGATCTGGGCAGTAATTTATGCATATTTAATAATGTTTTGGTTTAAAGGAGAGTGTAAGGAGAACAACAAAAAAAATTAAGAACAATTAAAGATAAGCCATTCCTTAGCCTTTGAGGATTATGAAGGGACCACAGTTGAAAGTTTCAATATCAAGAAGAGTAAAAGAATTACAGCATTTTGTTTCTTAACCGAGTCTTTCAAGCTGAAGAAGTATTTGTTTAGAAAAATCAGTTTGAAACACCAGTGCCCATAGGGCTGTCTGCAAATACTACACCTGCCTCCCTAAGTTGTCAGGGTAGTAGAAGTTTTAAACGAAACAGGTCTGCATTCACTGCTATTTAAAAATCATTTTTCTCTATACCTACATCCAAAAATACTCATATTTTAAAAGGAAAAGGAACTGTAGTACTTGAACTCACATATAATTCTAAAGGCACAGCAGGGCACTATAGCATGAAGTCTGATCATTTTCCTATATTGAGAGTATTGTGTTATTCTTCTCCAGAAGAGGTGGCAATGCAAGTCCTCACATCTGGGTGAAGCCCTCTGAGAAATCAGGGAATGACTCTAACACACATCCTCTTAACCACGACAACTGAAATGGGTTGTATTGGAGCGTACTGATGATCACTGTCTTTGACTTAGCATTCTTTCAATAACAGCAAAACTAGTAATGTCCCATTATGGTTTCAGACAAATAAAACACCCACGCCTAATGAAAAAAGCTGAATGGATCAAGATGTTTTATCTGGTACAAGCCCAGGGAGCAGGAGCATAATTTTTGCAAAGTGAACGCCTTTTCATTTAAAAAGAACCTGCAAACATGAGGCTAAGAGGAAACAGAAAGACTATGCCTTTCAAACACAGAACTCAACAGATAGGTAGATTCAAGGTTTTATGAATCTACCTGTTGCTTGCTGTTATTGTGTTTAGGGAAACAGGACTCTGTACATTTTGTATAAACAAATAGGACTGTACAAAAAGAAACAGCTAATCCATACTCCCAATTTCAAAAATTCTGCAGGCCTCAAATATTGGCTAACTGCAGGACTCAGAGTAGTGACAGTATTGGTTAAACCCTACAACATATGAATATTCACAAAGTTGAGAAAACACCTGTAACTATACATTATACATTCAGTTCACATACCTGAATTAAACTTTTGTACTGCATTTTATTAGACAAAAAATGCTAGACATATTTCTGTATTATTTTATTTCAAAAGAAGCAAAATCATTACATATAATGGACCTCAATCTACATAATTGTATCTTTTAATTGATCACCTTAAATGTTTTAAAACTAAAATTGTCTAATTTATGCTGAACTATTAGTGCTGTTGCTGAAAATTCTTACTCAGGTCTTCTTATAATTTAAACAATAAGATACTCTGAAGGTTTATTTATCTATTAGCACGTTTCATAAAATCTTAAAAGAATACAGAAAGAAAAACATTGTCTTACTTGGCATATATATAATGTAAACTTTTCTAACCTTAGTTTTCTTGGCTTTCATTTGTATTTTTCCTAAAATAACAAACATCAAAGGCTCATGTTGAGTTGCAGCAGCTTCACGTAAGCACTCTATGGCCTTATTGTGATTTTGACAAAATGACTGAATGAGTGCTTGCTGAACAGGCTGAGACATAAAGGATTCTGGAAGGAAACCACCATGAAAAACAATAATCTCTTTTTACTTCAACCTATATGTTTTCCAGTATAAAATACCTTTAAATGATATGCAAACTTTAAAATACTATTAAAATATTTGGAGTATCAAAGATTGTTTTAACATCCATAAAAATACAAATGTAAACAAAATTCCTACAAAAGTCTGAAGTTGAACAGTTATTTATCAACGAGTGTAGTTTGATTGCTAAACATCTGCAAATATTTACCTCCCTTTCCCCACATCTAAGAAGGCTTTGCTCTGCAGAAGTATCACCATATGCCTGCTTTGTTTTTATATTCTTGTGTGCCCTGTGTATCCACTCTTAGTCACTACCAGAGACAGGGAGTTAATCTTATACAGTATGGCTATTCATATGGATTCACCAAGAGCTTCAGGATGCACTGAACACTGCCTTTTTATGCCCAGCACATAACAAGAAACTACTATACTGCAACATTTTTACTGTTCAAACACATTGGGAAGGTTCAGTTCCAAAGCTATTTGATATTTTGTTAGGAAAGACTGTACATAAGAACAGAACAGAATCCTTACTCAATATTCCTTTAAAGCAGAAATTACCAATATTGAAAGGTAGAAATAAAAAACAAGAACTCAAAAGATAAAGGAAATTCTGAAATCACAGGTGATAATACAGGCAATAGTGTACACCATTATTACCTTTAAAGGCTTCAGACATGCAAACAAAATACTCTAGATAATAAGTTCCTATATTTTAGCTGATTCATAGTACCTAACCTATTTGCATGCTTGAACTTAATTTTTTTGAACAATTCCTTGGTTACAGACTGTTGCCATGGTTCACAACTACCTAAGAAAATTGATGGAAATTGACATTACCTTCATCCATTTCTGCAAGTTGGTGAATACATAAACTTGCCAGCTCATCTTTCTTCAACTCCATTAAATACTGTCCCCTGTAATGAAATATTTGTTGGATGTAATTAGTAAAACTATTTCCAGGCATTTCTTTCAAAGTGCAAATACTACTGAAATATGTTTTCACTAGTATAAAAAGAGAAAAAGGAAAAATAATGCCTTCCAATAAAAACATCCAAAGTTTTTCCCTTTTTTTAATCAGAAATATCTGACAAATTTTTAATTTTTTCTCTCACATCACAGTACCAAGAAATTATATGCTTACCTCTCTTCAGACTATAGGAGTTTCAAAAATACATTTTCTTTGGATTCCACAGATAGTAATCCTTACAATCTCAAGAACTGCAACAATAATCTTAATAATATTGTTTGTAAAATCCACCACAGACTGATAGCTGATAGATACATTCTGTTTTCAAGGACAATTTTTTGCCTCTTCAGATATCGGCATCAGTATAAGAGGTTATGCTAGCCAAACCACACTGAGAGACAACCTGAGCAAACCCACTCCTAAAACTGGGAAAATACAGTATTATTGACTGGAACATAGTAACTAATTCTCCTAATACACCTGAGGAATAATATCCTAGCATTTCCTCCTTAGTTCTTACAGCTTTTCAGGGGAGGAAACAGGTTTATCTAGTAATTTATTTTTTAGTCTTGGCAAAGGTCACTACTTCTCACTGGGCTGAAGATGGGGAAGAAGAATAGTTCGAACCTTAATTGGTCTGGACTTAATCCTCCACATTCTTTCCATTATGTGGATTCTGCAGACAAATCAGTGAAGGACCCATCCACTTAGGGAAAACATTTAAAATTATTAAATTTTTAAAGGTTCAGACTTGCTTTTTTTGTCACGGCACCTATTTACTTCTTTTTCCCCAGAAACTACATGTACCTCAAAGAGCAGAATCCTGTATATGAAACAAGGTTTCTCCCTCCAAGGTAATGATTACGATAGTTGGGTGACACTATGCAGATTAAGTTCTTCAGGTCTGGAAATGCTATGAAAATACTACATTTTTTTAAACCCATTCAGAGCAGGTTTCAAAGAATACAAGGGTATCTCCCAAGAGCATTCCAAATGGAATTTTTTTTAGAAGTGAGATATCTGTGCAGTTCTCAGCTAATCACTTTCCTACCTTAACATGCAAAGTTGTGATTTATTTGGATAAAGATGAATGGCTCGGTTTATATCCTTCACAGCATTTGGTAAATTATGAATCTGCAATTTATAAAGAACAAACAGCAATTCAATTGCTAATATGAACACAATTTGGAAACACAATTACTATTTCTATAAACTTAGTTCTGCAGGATGTAATGCCCACATAGTAACAACTCACAAGGCACATATGTCCTCTATAAAGGAGCTCAACATGTTTTTAATAAAGGTCTGAAACATTTACGCTACATATTTCCATACTTTCCCACAGGGTAAATCCAAACTCCAGACAGTTTCTTTACTCTTCCAAAATCCAAAGAAGAGTCTGGACTATTGGGAAGGAGACTAGGTCATGAGATCCACATGCACATATGTCCTGATGAATCTTCATTGCTGTAATGAATTTGCATTTATTTTTCAAGTGTCTGTGCATGTGGTCCCATTCAGAGTGCATCAGATGCTGAGGAGAAAGGAGATCATTACAGTGAAGATCCCAAGGACTGATTCATCCAGCTGGGATAGCTGCTAACTCAAACTCTCACTGAAGAACAGCATTGATGGAATGCATGTACTGAGCTTTATTTTACTGCTTTACATTGAAATTTAAAAAGAAAAAAAAAGCCAAAAAAAAACCCCACAAAAAAACACAAAAAACCCCCCTACAATAGCAACCTGAGCATTAGTGGATGACCTCCAATATAAACTATCAGGCACAAGTTCTTAAAAGACAATATCAAAAAAAGAATATCATTAATCCACTTAGACTGTGAGTTAAAAGCCGTTTCCTTTAGTTGTGGAAGAAAAAGAACAGTGTGAGCAATTTCTCAAAACATTTTGAAAACAAACTAAGCACTGTGAGACACAACAGTTGTTTGAATTCTGCCAATGAAATCTACACAACTTAGGTCACATTGAACACTCCATTCCTTGTACTCCTGAGAGGGTCTCAAAAACCCAACTGCTAGCAGAAATTATTCTCAAATCCCATGCAGAAGTAGCATACACTCTGTTTCACAGTAAATTAAAATACTGAAGATGTTTTCACTCCCATTTATGGGGAAGAAAATTTGAGTTTCCTGAAAAATAAGTATTCTCAAGAAAATTCTGTTTAGAAAACACTGTATTTCAAAATGTGGGGTTTTATATTTAAAAAATACAAATTTTCAAAAGAATAGTTTTGAAATATATTTCAAAAAAATTTATTAAAGCTCAGATTAGATGTACACTGATGTAGAAAAGATAAAATGACACTTGAAATATTTTGTGTCATTGCATTACATGGCAACAATATTCTACAATTGCAATGCATGTAATTCCATTATGTTGACAAGGACTACTTGAAACATATTGCTATAAGCAGGTTCTAACACCTGTATAACACCAAGGCATAAGTATTAAAATCCCCACAACAACAATAAATATAAATAAAGCTATATTACGTGGCAAACAAAAGCAAAAGGAATGTATTACCTTATGATATGCTTGCGCTCTGCATACATAGGCTCGAACATTGAGAGGATCAATTTCAATGGCATTAGTAAACTGTCGAATAGCTTCATAGCACTGATCAAGATGCAACAGCAGTATCAAACCAATATTTAGGTAAGCAAAGATGACAGACCTAAAAACAGAATTTTTTTTCCTTTTGTTATTGCACAAAATATGTCATTGTATTAACCACAGCTTACACCAGCTTCATCTACTTTTGTGACATTTACCACACATCTATTTTGTGATCACACTGAGCTAAAGAACTGTAATTGCCAGCAGAGGAGATAGCTCATTAAAAAACCCCACCATTTCAGTAGCTTGAAAGCTAGAAAGCTTGAAAGCTTCAGTAGAGGCTCCCTGATCACCAAAAACAGCACTCCAAATGTGAATTGTGAAGAAATGATGACAAGTCTCTGTCGTAGAAGCTGAACTAGAAATAGAGCTAGCTAGTAATTTTGTATATACTGAATAGACCGAGAAATACTGAATTCTTCAACACTAAAAACACATTGTAGATTTAAAAGACGGACAAAGCTTACACATTTGCCATCTAGCCTGTCCCTTATTTTCTATCATTTCACTTGGCTAGCTGCTAGGGAGACCTGGGTTTCCAAGATCTGCAATATCTTGTGCAGCCCACTCTTGCAGACTGTTTTTAGGCAAAGTTCAAGACTTCCTATAGCAGAACCAAGACAAAGGAAGAGCTGAGGAGTCTTTAGGCCCGACACAGATTAGAATGGAAGCCTTTGCTCAAGACAGGACTGTTGAGGTTGCCCATGACTGAACAAGAACTCAGTACCTTTAGAGTAAGGCAATTAATGCAGCTAACTGGTATGGGAGGGTTGTTGCATATTGTAAGGCCATTTGCATGGCAGGGCTGCTACAGATATAATCTGTTTCTGAAGTATTTTTAAGTGGTAGGAAGAAATGCAATTCAGACAAACCACATCAGCTTCAGTCATCAACTATCAAGGACCACAAACAGCATTTTTAAAAATTTTAGTTCAGGGACACCATTTACTAGCTTTTGCTAAAGAAAACATTGTGGCATTTTCTTTGGGGAAAAAAAAGTAGTTTGACTTTTTACCTGCATTGTGGACACATTCCCTCCCAAAAGACTAACGAAATTATTATTGGCATGAGTAGTCAACTTTACTTAGGACTTCAGTTTCATCTTTTGTCTGCCAGACCTGAATAATTTATTTGGCAAGTTGCCATGTAAGGCAAAATAAAATTTAATTTTTAAATACATTAATAATTAATTTTATTATACTCGGACTATAGTAAATGAGGCAAAAGATACTAAAAGACGACGTTATGGTTTTGTGTGTTTAATTCCAGCCTATTTGCTGAATAATGGTTCTGATTCTACTTTCCTTTATTAGTACTTTTATGCACCCAGATAATCAGAATACAAACAACATATATTAAAATTCTCAAGTCCAATCACCTGTCCAAAGCTAGGACACTTTCAAAGTCACAGATTGCCAGGGACCATTGACACTGTTCTGAGTAAACAATCCCACGATGAAGAAAAGAACAGAAATTTTCCTGAGTGTCATTGATGAGTACTGTGGGAGAGGCAGAATAAAAATCAGCTGTTCAGATATTCACATATATTTCAGTTACTCCATGCAACTTATTTGCACAATACTTCTTACTCTAGTTTTCTCAGAGTTTTATAAAATATCATAGATAAACCATAACAAAACATTAGATCACAACAGAAACTGTTCATTGTGGCACGAAATACCTTCAAGACATATTTGTAATTCTCAGTTACACCCACTTGAATTGTTAAAAGTGAAGCAGAAAAGCTTAGGAAGCAGAGGCAAAATAACTGAAGAAAAACAAGCAGTAAGAGTCAATGTCTGTATTGGGTCTGGCTGAGATGGAGTTAATTCTCCCCATAGCAGCCCTCATAGTGCTGTGCTCTGCATTGGTAGCTAGAAAGGTGTCAATAACACACCAGTGTTTTGGCTACTTCTGAGCAGCGCTGGCACAGCATCAAGGCTGTCTCTCCAACATTTTCGCCCCCCTCAATGGCAGGCTGGGGCTGGGCAAGATCTTGGGAGGGGATATAGCCAGGACAGCTGACCTAAACTAACCAAACAGATATTCTATACCATATGACGTCAGCTCAGATATAAAAGCTAAGTAAAGGGAGACAGAAAGGGGGGCATTTTTGTTTTCCAGAGCAACCACTACGCGTACTGAAGCCCTGCTTCCCAGGAAGCGGCCAGACATCGCCTGCTGATGGGAAGTAGAGAATAACATCATTTGTTTTTCTTTGCTTTCACTTTATTAAACTGTCCTTATCTTGACCCACAAGCCTTTTGTTATATTTTCTCTCCCCTGTCCAGCTGAGGAGCGGGAGTGATAGAGCAGCTTTGGTGGGTACCTGGCACCCAGCCAGGGTCAACCTACCACAATGTCTAAGAGCAAACTTAATAGAAATGAAAAAGAGCAAGTTATTACCAAACACTGAATGACAACCATACATTTCAATGTTTGCAACATGAAAAATCTGTGTTACATTGCAGTACAGTAATTACTAGTGAATTGTCATTCTTCTTTTTAATGATAAACATACACACCATTAAAAGAAACAAACAATACCAGAAACACTGAAGTCCTGCACAGCTCTTTTTGGATCAATTTGTCGTAGTATGCAACCTCTATAGTAGAATGCTAACCAACAAGAAGGGTCTAGATGAACCGCTGCTGCTAAGTCCTGTATTGCATTTCTGTACTGTTGCTGCTTAGCATATGCTCTTCCTCGATACAGCCTAATAAGGAAGAAAGTTTCTCTTTAAATATAATTTCCCTTAGAAAATTATACCTACAGAATGAAGTCACAATGTGAAGTCATAGACTATTATTTATAATATTAACAGGTTGAGTCAACTTAATATCAAGAGTTCTTCCACTGTTTTTGTCATGCTACCTTCAAGTAATTATTCAGGAAAAAACTGTAGAAATATAGAATAAACATTCAATTTTATTTCTGAATTTAATAAAGCAAGTCTGAAGTAACAAAGCCTGGTAGTCTATACTGTATAGGCAGATCACTGCACTTGCATAAACCAAGTTCAATATAATAGAACCCTGTATCAGCTTTGGACATCACAGAGTTGAATGGAACTCTCCAAGTTCCATAGTCTATTGTGCAGCAGTTCCTGTATGGGAAATATCAGATTTTGTTAAATCTGATTTAAAAGAAAAAAAGAAAACTGCCCTCATTACTATTAAAGCTTTCTGAAAACATCCATTCTATTCTTCAATATTTCTTTCAAACAGTCAAGTTTACAAAATCAGATCCTACTATTTTACACTATTCATCCCTCAAATTCAGGAAGCTAGCAATATATTTAAAAAAGATAAATCACAAGCACAGGTGAAAAAGTGTGAATAGACAGCAATGGCTGTCAAATTATTTTATCAATGCAAAATGTAATATATAAAACTTATATTTTTGAATTACCAAAGATAGCTTTCACATATTAAGCAGGTCTTATGCCACATCCCACTTCTATGTAGAGTTATCATGCAAAATATATACTAATCCTTTTTCAATGTAACACAGTAAAGTCAGTTCCTCAAGAATTTAAATCACGTGCTTAACACAAACACAAGGCACTTATACTAACCATACTCACTAGGACTATTCACAGAGCCCACACATCAACATGTAAGCCTCAATGAACTAGTGGATTTCAGGAAGCCAAATGCAGCTTTATGTTGCTTCAAGATTTTATTTCAGAGTCAGAGTCTTAAGGAACATCTGTAAATTACTTTAGTAGCACAGGAACCTAATGTCATAAGAAAGCTTTGCATGATGCTGTGGTTCCCTGTGATGAAGGAAATGGGCTGACAGGTAGAAGATACACATAGGGGAATGCCTCCCTAGCCATTTCTATTCAGTTTGGATGGGGATCAATTCCAGAATAAGACATCTGAACTTAGGTGTCAATTTGTAGATGTCTGCAACATATGTTAGGTGTCTGACTTTCCATTACAGTTGACGGAGATCTAGTCAATACAATCCAAGGAGATAAGAGCATTTCAGTTCATCCAAAAATATACACTTATTCTCTGTTTAGCTGAACAGATCTCCAGGCTTTATAGAATAGTCTATATTCAGTCTACCTAAAGTCTACTAAGTGTATTGATTAGAGTCCTTGGTGATAATGGCTGCTTAGACACCTACATCCCATGGATACAGCAAGCTGACACCTAAATTCTGGTATCATAATCTGGTATTGTATATCTGCTTTTATTTTTATTTTACCTCTATTTTCATGAATCCAGAATAGAGTATAAAAAGAATGTAAATCTTTGCAGGAATGATATTAAGTAGAAGTCACATTTTCTAGTAGGGAAATCATATAAATTTTTTTTGGTCTTTGTAAGTCAAACCTCAAAATCATTGTTATAATTCAAAAATAAAGATGCTTCTCATTCATAGTTCAATTTTTTTCACAGAAAACATTAATTCAGCATAATGATAAAACTAGAAGTGTCAAGGCAACCAATGGCAATTAGGCATAGAACTATGTAATCCTTAAGGACTTTCTTCACTTTGAGCATGTATTTAAATCCAGTTCTTTAGAGCAAAGCACATATGCACGTGCTTAAGTCCAACTTACTCTATATTTGCATTACTCCAGTAAGATCTAAGCACATGGTTCTGTGCTTAGTTAAATTAAGGTCTAGGGACTAATCCAAAGTCATTAAAGCAATACAAAGATTCCCCAATGAATATCATGGCCTAGAAGTCTTATTCTATTTCTATTAGACACCTCTTCGGAAATGCAAGTGCTTTATTATTGTTTAATGCATATTCAGTCTTTTACATATTTATATTCTTTTAATAATCCACTTAAAATTCAAATACTTTTGTCAAACTATATATTCTACCTTGCCTGAGCATTGCTGGGGTCTTCCTTGATCACAGCTGTAAAATCCTGAATAGCTGTAGGCAAAACTGAACGGTGAAAGAAATGTATTCCATGTTTCATAAGTGCATCTGTTCTTTTAGGGTTACACTGAAAACACTATAATGAAAAATTATAATGAAAAAAAGTACATTATGTTACTCCTCCTTCTTATTATTTCTGATGATTAGAAGTCTTAACCAAGCATAAAAATAATATATTATTTTATTCTCAGATTTTCTTTTTTTATGCCTTGGTCCTTTAATGTCTATTGTCATTTCCATTAACTGTAAAGTGAAATAAAAAAGTAGTGATGCAAACTTATTAGTGGCTGATAATTTGTAGACATTCAGTAATTTATTGAATTAGCTGGCAGGAGTAACAGAAATTACTTATTTATTTCCATAGCACTGATTTTTTTTAAACATCATTTATTTGAAAGGATATCTGTTCTTCAAGCTACTTACCAGATATATCCAAATACAGTTTACTTTTACTAAGACTACACAAAGTTACTACATTATTGTAACACAAAAAAGTGAACTTACTTTGGCATAATCATCCATGGCCAATAACAATTGATTTTCCTCAAAATACAACTCGGCTCTCCTAAAATAAATGTCATCATCTGTAGGGCTGCATTGTATTGCAGAGCTATAACTGATGATTGCCAATGTATTATCACCTTTTTTCCTGTAAATTTCAGCCATTGACAGGTATGTATCTGAAACAACCACCCAAAATATAAAAGGCACTATTCAGCAGTCCAGAACAATAAGTCCTTTCTTCTTTACAGGGTAATTAACACAAGCAGTAGAAATAGAACAGTAGATTATATAAAAAAAAGGAAGTCCTGTTTTAATCTGAGCAACAGAACTCAGAAGTTTAGAGCTCTAGCTGTGTACTCAATCGTGGAGCCCATGCAGCTGTAAACTGATAGCTCTTGCTAGATTCACGGGTACTAAAAATCTTTGCTTTCTGTAGAGCTCTGTAGAAATGGCCCATCAAGCCATTTAGTGTTGACCACAAACAAATATAAAGAGATTTAGTTTAAATGGGCCCACGCAATATTTATCCCACTGTATTGGGTCTGGTCAGGATAGAGTTAACTTTCTTCATAACCGCCCATAGGGTGCTGTGTTCCAGATTTGTGACTAAAACAGTGTTGATTACACAACAATGTTTTAGCTCTTGCTGAACAATGCTTGCACAGTACCAAGGCTTTCTTTTTCTTTTTCCCCCACTCTGCCCTCTCCCCAGCAAGTAAGCTGGGGGTGGGCAAGAAGATGGGAGGGGACACAGCTGAGACAGCTGACCTAAGTAGGCCAAAGGGATATTCCATACCATATAACGTCATGCTCAGCATCAAAAAAAAAAAAAAAAAAAAAAAAAAAAAAAAAAAAAAGGTAGAGGAAGAACAGGGGTGGGGGGAAGGTGTCTTCCAAGTCCATGTCCAATCAAAATTTCCTTTGTTGCAACCTGTGACCATTGCCTCCTGTTTTGCTGTGCATCTCTCTGAAGAGTCTGACTCTGTCTTCTCTGTTACCACGAATTATGTAGTCTGAGAACAGATTTCCCTCTTAGCCTTACCTTCTCCTGGCTAAGTAACTCATCTCCCTCAGCCTTTCCTTATAGAACTTAGGCTCCAGACCACTGACCATCTTAATGGATTTCTAATGGACTCTCTCCAGCTTGTCTCTCTCATACCAGGGGTTCCAAAACTGGACAAAGTATTGGAGGTGCAGCATCACAACCTGGGAAGCACTTCACCTGACCTGCAGGGTCTGGGCTGTCAACCAGGTGGTATCTTCCCCTTTTAAGCTCCTCCTTCCCAGTTTAAAGAGTATGGCAGAACTGGGCTGACCTGAAGCACAATAGCACACTGTCTCCATTACAGGCTTGTTATCAGCTTTCCCCATTAAATTAATGGATACAATTTCCATCAGTCTTCCTTTTTTCTTTTTTTTTTTTTGCATTTTTTAAAAACACACTAAAATTAAGT